>NW_021635173.1:600000-807193 GCF_004799145.2 Neltuma alba
AGCTGATTGTTTACACGTTTTGATATTTGAAAATTGAAACATGTATTTTTCCCCTAAAAATTTTATAGCCGAAATTGAATTAATGTCTCGTGAAGTCATGATGTTTGAACATATTCACTTCAAACTGAAGATTAACTTTTGAAATTTCAAATATAATGGTAAAGATATCTAATATCACGTCTGCCTTACAAATCTTGTGGAGGTCTTTCTTCTTTATTCCTTAATTTCTTCTTCTTATTCTTATCTTTCTTGAAAAAGTAATTATAGAGATGTGTACTAAGCATATTTTCAATCTGAAACGTGCAAATGAAATGTGAATTGTCAAGATTTTTCTATTTTTAATTATATTCTTATGGATTTTTTTTTTCATTTACATATCTTTTTAATTGGACTTTTCATCTTGGATCATGGAGATCCAAAATAACATTGACTTTTAATCTAGAAGGATAGGGTTACTGACTGTTCGAATCTGTTGACTTCTCTGATTAATGGTCAGCTTGACTTTTAAAACATTGCGCAAGCATAGGGTTAAGTGTTTGAAAGATTTGTTGAGGGTTGCTATAGAGGAGGTGGCAAAATTTGTCTTCCTTTGATTTGATGAACTTAAGTTATAATAGTATGGGACAAGCCGCTTTGCAATTAATTATTTTTCCCTCAATATTAATTTGATACCTGTGTATCTTTTTTAATTAAATATTTTAATTTTATTCTATTAGAATTATTAACCTTGATAACTTTATTCTATTGACATTGTTAGCCTACGTACAAGAACTAACAATGCTAATAGAACAAAATTAAAGCATATAATGAAGGGGGAAGACACAGAGGTATCAAATTAAAAACTGAAAACTAGTTTAGATACCTACAAAATAATTTTTTCCCCTAAACTTATTCCTTTGATTTATTCTTTCGTACCAAATAGTACGTTGTTATTCAACTGTTCAAGTTGATTTGGATTTGGCCCTCTTTTTATCCGAATGCTATCAGGGATACCTTTTCGTTCTTGATCGCTAGTAGTTCTCGAAATTCTTATTCTGCACTTCAATTTTTTAAAATTAAATCCTAATAATTAAAAACATAACAAGATTTTTTGGATATTGATTCACAACAAAGCATCCCAACGGATCGGATATATTTTAAATCCTAATTTTCCCCAAATTTTAAATCCTAATATATAATATCCCAAACCCTTCATATGAAAGTTATTTTCACTTAATTTGAATAGATTAAGAAAAATAAATAAATTAATTAATTATAACAAATATGACATGATGTCCTTATAATTTAACTAACTTATATATTAGTTATGAATTAGTTAAATTAGTTTAAAAAGTAATAAATATGAGACACAAAATGAACTAATAAGATTTTATATTTATTATTAAATCTAACTGTTCAAGTAGGTCTTACATTAGAGTAAGGAAAAAGTATAACTAAGATTCTATTTAACAATTTTTTTTGTGTTCATTTAATTATTTTTATTAAATGAATTATATATATTAACATTCTATCATTTTCATCATTAAAGGCATACATAACTAAATACTAAATATCATGTCTTCACTATTACTGTTCCGGTCCTTAATATAGGACTTAATTATCGAGTTAATTTTGGTCCTAAATATAAGACCTATTTTTCATATTTATCAATTTTTCCTAAATTACCCCTATATATACTTTCTCAATCATGACAAGTAGAAGATGGAGGGAGGACATTAAGAAAGATGATTATAATGTTTTAGGAAAAAATGTCATATTTCTTATAATTAACTAACTTACCTAATTTTCTTAATCTAATTAAATTAATTAAGTAGGTCTTATATTAAGGATTGGAGGAGCATTACTTATTAGCAAGCTTCATCCACGTAAATCCAAAACATCAACTAGCTACCTCTAAATCTTAATATAGAAGATACATGATTAATTTATAGAGATTAAAAAATTAATTAAGCTAGTTATTTGTGAAAATTATATGTTAATTTTCTTAAAAGTACCCTATTTAATCATTTGTATTCAAACTATCTCTTGATTGTTAATCTGTGTAATCAATATTTTGGATAGTTCAAGGGAAAAAAAATCAATATAAAAGAGAGAATACAATGAGTTTTTATATTTAAACCAAATTCAAATCTCATCTAACTCTTAGAGATCGAAGGGAGGGAATATGTCATATTCATATTATTATTATTATTATTTTTTGCTGAAAGAGAGAGGCATCAACTGATAATTACTTTCTTTATTCAGCAACATGTTGTAATCTTCCAAAGTTATATTGAGTTTGAAACGAACATGTTGTAATCTTCCAAAGTTATGTTGAGTTTGAAACGAATTAATTTAAGTCTCATCTTCCAATAATAGTTTTCTTTTGCAGTTGTTGTAAGATTTAAATGAGACTTTAAGAAGTGTGCATGTGTACCAAGTTTCATCAATGAAAGTATTCTCAAGCCTCTTTTATTTTATATTATTCCTTTAGTGTATATATATAGCAAATCAAAGAGCAAAGTACATAGTTTAATTTCTTCTCAACCTACTGATCAGTAAATAGGAGTCCAATTCAAACAATAATTACGTATTTTGATTGTATTTGAACAACCAAGCAAACAAACGAATTGCTTACGTTTTTTGATAGTTTCACACCATTCCCCCCCCCCCCCGGGGGAGTAGAAATTTCTTTGCGTCAATTTGAATTAAAGTCTTTGCTTAAACAGTTCATGAAATCATGATGTTTGAATATATTCACTTCAAACTCAAGATTAACTTTTGAAATTTCAACTTAATAGAAAGAGATTCCGATATTATCACCTTCTTTATATAACTAGCAAAAGCCAAAGTACAAGGTGCAAAATATTTAATTGGATATATATTTGTGTGATGGGATAATGGACATACACTTGATATTATAATATATGTGTCAAAAAGTTTATTGAAGTATCTTTAATATTTTTAATACATTTTTACCATTGTGACTAGTCATACTGAATAGATTTTAATCTTTTAATTCCGAATTGCTCAAGTGACTAATAAAGAAAGGGCATTAGTTTTCGTTGAGTAATAAATTATTTCATTGAACTTCCAGCCTGTTTTGGATCACCTCTGAAGTTCAAAACTGAAGCAAATACTATATCGGTTTCTTTTTTAATTGGATGACTATTTGATTAACGAAACAAAGAATTTCTTAAAATAAATAGTTACAGGGTTAAAATCGTTATAATCGTTATCTTTCATCAAAGTGTTGGTAATTTATTGTGCCCCATGGATGGTCAATGTTATACTCCATTTTGCTTTTGAAAAGGATTTAAATTTATCTTTTGTCATATCATCTAAAATTAATATTAACATTAAGATTAGCCTACAAATTATGACATTAGAATATAAAAATATTGAATATTTCAGATTTGTAAAAATATCCAAAATAAAATAATAATTAATTTTAATGTTAACAGAGTGCGAAAATAAAAGAGAGAGAAATGGAAGATGCAATGTTTCTTCCGTTTTTCTTTTTTAACAATACTACTGTTGGTTATTACATTTCGATCAAATTTTAGTTTTAATCTTTGTAGTTTTTTTTTTTGAATTAAAGGATGTAAAAATTATTGGCATGAGGTTACAATTGGAATTATACCTGCAATCTCTCTTATACAGGAGTGTCAATGCCACTAGGCTATAAAGCCTTTGATTAGTCTCTTTAGTTTTAAATCAGGACTTTTTGTCTTTATAATTACTTTGAATTCGTCCATTCAAAATGTTAATCCATATAGTTTCATAAGGACTTGGAATTGAGCTTAGTGGGGTTAATTTTATTAATGCTGTTAAATATAAAATCAAAATTAAAACTCGTTAAAAGTATAAATAAAAAAGCGACTTAAATTATGATACAAGACCAAGAAATCAATTTTGATTGGCAAAATCAATTTTCTACAATAAAATATGATTTTTAACATTTAAATTCATGCTTCGATTTCTTACTTTCAAATATGATTTCATCATTTTAAGAGGGTGTAATTATGTTCAACAGGTATGACTCTATTTCAAATATGTGCAAATGATATTTGTATTGAAGACTCTTGGTTCAGAGTTGAGAATATATTAGGCACAGTTGAAGAAAAGTTGCACATGCTGAAAATAACTGCATTAGGTCTTCAATTCTGACCAAAGAAATTTGTCAAATAGGGACTTTTCACAATTTTTTCTTAAAAAATGAAAAAAAATTGAGAGTTTTTAAAATTTACATTTAACGGGTTTTCATTAAGTGTTAGTTTTAACTCTTATATTTTTAACAAGTTTTAATTTTAACCCTTATATTGATTTTTGCCTCTATACTTAAAAACGTTAAAAGTTACCATAGTTAAACTTGGATTCAAATTCTTATGAAATATAACATAACATTTTGGATGAAAAAAACCATAACCACAAAAAACCACAATTTAAAACCATGAAGACCAAAAGCAAAATTCGATCAAGGATATTAAACCCCTTTTTCTGAGCATGCAAGGTTTCTTCTTTAATATTGTTTGAGTAAATAAAAAAGTAGAGTAGAATTCAACAACTTTTACTTTATTTAGTCATAATGAAAGATATTTTTCTTCTATGTTAAAATGTGCTATTAGTCAGCTAACTAGCTTCAAACACATGGCACTTTGAATGGTGCGCACGCTACATATAGTTGTGTGTTTGAACAAGCCATTGATCAATATTTTCAGCACTGATAACGTGCATGCAGTTTCCCGGAATGAGCTTCATCCCAATCCTACGCTTTGACTTTTTATTTATATACAATTTTATATTACAAAATCAGTATATATATATATATAATAAAACAAGATATACAATTTAAAAATAAACAATGTAACTGGAAAAATATGACTCATTTCTCAGACTCACTACAATGAACGGCCAAAACCATATAAATATGCATGGCATGCAGCACATATTAGCAGAGAAGGAAGTTGCAATAAGCATTCCTCAAAAGAGATAATGATGGCA
Source organism: Neltuma alba (assembly GCF_004799145.2). NCBI lineage: Eukaryota > Viridiplantae > Streptophyta > Magnoliopsida > Fabales > Fabaceae > Neltuma > Neltuma alba. The sequence continues at coordinate 604,984 of NW_021635173.1, forward strand.
AGGAAGCCAACAAATTCATTGATGGAGAGTTCATGGATTATGGTCACAGCCATGATTATGTTGTCTTCTTGTTCCTCGAATCTGTTGGTTCGTGGTGGAGAGACATTATGGAAGCCGACATGGACAAAGGAAGCAGCAAAAGAAGCAGAGATTGTGGCAGGCATAGGATGTTCTGGACATGGAAGAGCCTACTTGGATGGTTTGGTTCTTAAAGGCCATCACTTGCCCGTTTGTGACTGCAATCCTTGCTATTATGGCCCTAGCTGTTCCCAGTTTCAATCCAATTGCTCTGCAAATGCTGGAAGGTTCAAATTCTTATCCCTATTACAATTTAAATTAAATATATTTCATTAACTTTTAGTCATACTCATATGGAATCCAACTAGAATACTATATTTCATTAACTTTTGGGGACTAGATATTTTGTAGTGTGACTGTACTTGTTTCCATCTTGGCATCTTGAATCTATTTGGATCGTTTTGAATTATTATTGGCCAATTTGCTTATCAACATTAATACTCTACATCACTTTTAACTCAGCTTCGTTTATAGGAATTTTGTTGAGAATGAAGATAGGAATGTTTATTTTTCAATTTAATTAGGTGGCTTTGGAATCAGCCGCAATTTTTGTGACTTATAAATAATGCCGATGATTTTATGTTTTATATTGATATTAATACAAGACATTAAAAGAAAATCTTCCTAAAATAATAATTAAAAGTTTTTCCCCCTAGTACTCTCTCCTCTCCTCATTCTCTCCTATGTCCAAACAATACCAAAATTCAATACGCAGTACATATTTTGTTGTCTTTATGCATGTCAGAATTCTTACCATTAAGAGAAATTAACAAGCATGATTAAGTTTGTAAGCTTTTGTGGCTTAGTGGGGATCCGTATTTCTTGGAGCCATTCTGGATGAGACAAGCAAAAGAGAGTGCAATATTAGTATCAGGTTGGCACAGAATGGGATATACGTACAGTGATGGATCTTACATCTCAGAAGTGCTTGTGAAGTACATTCAAAAATTGCATAAAACGGTTCGTAACGCAGAGACTGATGGGCGGTTCATTATATTTGGGGCTGGTTCTACTCAGCTCCTCAATGCTGCCGTTTATGCCTTCTCTCCCAATTCTTCTTCTTTGCATTCTCCTGCCAAAGTGGTTGCCACAGCTCCATATTACCCTGTAAGCATTTTCTAACGGGATTATTTTGTGAGAAAAACTGTGAGGAACAAATGTATATCTACATGGTTTTGAAATCAGGACCAAATCAGTTTGCATGATATATGTATATATTTATATATAGCACCTAAGCCTAAAACAACGTTGCTTTAATATATAGGATTTTTTAAAAAGAAGAAACTATACATGTTTTTCTTTATGAATGTGATTTATGAACTTTTGAGTTTGGTTATTTTGAGAATCGAACTTCCTTTTGTATTTGAGATCGATTATTTGCGCCTTAGACTTTGTTATATTTGCTTGATGATTAGTTCTTTTTATTTAAATATTTTTTCAAATGGTCATATATCTATATATATGAATATTCTTAATTAAATTATATTGCTTTAATCATAATCAGTTTGAGCTGGAGACTTGAACTACTTCCTCAACTAGTATAATGACCAATTTGATTTGTAGTACCTGTGATGAGCATAAGCCCAAGAGGAGAGTCCAATCCCAAAAGACTAGCCTATTAGGAGGGAGAGCCCCTTGAACTTATAAACCCCACAACACTTGTGAGATTCCCCAATGTGGGACTCATAACAGAGCACCCCTCTCGAGAGCCGACGTCCCTGGCGGCTCCACTCTACGGCACTTCACTCGGTCTTCTTACCGGTCAGAACCCTCCGCAGGTAGCCCTTTCCGGTTGGCCGACTCTCAATGAAAGCACCAATGTGATGAGCATAAGCCCAAGGGGAGAGCCCAATCCCAAAAGACTAGCCTATTGGGAGGGAGAGCCCCTTGAACTTATAAACCCCACAACACTTGTGAGATTCCCCAATGTGGGACTCATAACAGAGCACCCCTCTCGAGAGGGGACGTCCCCGGCGGCTCCACTCTACGGCACTTCACTCGGTCTTCTTATCGGTCAGAACCCTCCGCAGGTAGCCCTTTCCGGTTGGCCAACTCTCAATGAAAGCACTAATGTGATGAGCATAAGCCCAAGAGGAGAGCCCAATCCCAAAAGACTAGCCTATTAGGAGGGAGAGCCCCTTGAATTTATAAACCCCACAACATTTGTGAGATTCCCCAATGTGGGACTCATAACAGTACCTTGTGTGTTTCAAGGCTTTTTTTTGTAAGAAACTTTGCTTTTCTACAATTGATCGATCTTCTCATTCTCAATATCCTATAAAACACTCGATCACAAAAATCTGTCACAAAATATTTGCGTTAATTCATATACTGAAATTAAAATTGACAGGTCTATAGACAACAAACGGAGCTTTTTAATTCATTGGATTATAGATACGAAGGTGACACGTCCTTATGGAAGAATTTGTCAGAAAACAAGAACATCAGATTCATTGAGTTTGTGACCTCACCAAACAACCCAGATGGACGATTGATGAAGGCTGTTCTTCGTGGATCTAATGTTAAGACTGTTAATGATCATGCTTATTATTGGCCACACTTCACTCCTATTCCTTCTCCTGCTGATCAGGAGCTCATGATCTTCACTATCTCCAAGCTCACTGGCCATGCAGGCTCTAGATTTGGGTAACAATAATTTATTGTTTCAGTCCCATTTTCTATACATTAGAATCCACTAAAGTAGCTAGATTTTATTTTAGAGTTGATCTAGATGGTTTAGATTTCTGAAACAGATGACCCATGAAATATGAAGTTAAATGTCTGGATTTGACTTCCCCCCTTAAGCCCCCTTTGGTTAGACTTTAGAATCAAAGGAAAAAGGAATATGTTTCCTTTACATGTGAAATACTTCCTTTGGTTCTAAATATAAGAGCTAGTAAAAAAGTTTGCTTTGGTCTTAATTAAATATAAGACCTTCACCTTGTCTTAATTAAATGTAACTATTTAATTACCCATGTTGAGGGAATTTTCCATCAAGAGGTAGTATTTTTCAATGCAAATGATTAAAAGGAATATTGTAGAAAGAAACAACGCACTTTTTTTTCTTCACAAATAGCTAATTTAATTAATTTTTAATTTTAATCTATACAAATTAGTTATTTAGCTCCTATGTACATTTAGAACCAAAGGAGCACCTATAATATCCCTATAGTCATTACTTAACACAAACAATATTTGTTTATTACAAATTTTTACTCTATCTTGTTCTTATTATTCTAGCATGTTTCATTATATATTATTACATCTGATTTTAAATATAAAAACTAGTATAGAAATTTTATTTGATCATAAATATATGATCTCAATCTATTTTGTCTCTCAAATTTACAGTTTTTCCCCCCAAACTAGCTTACACATATTAAGGGGTATTTATCAATAGGTAGTTCCAATGCAAACAATTATAAGGGTATTCCTGGAGAATTTTTTTTACCAATATTTAAAATAATAACTAATTTGCTTAATTTCTACAAATTACTTAACTGCATTTTATATTTACAATTGGAGGATTATGTTTCATCTAAAACATTAATTTTCACTGCATTGTGATATCTCATAGGTGGGCACTGGTAAAGGATGAGGCAATATACCAAAAGATGTTGACATATTTGGACTTGAACACCATGGGAGTTTCTCGAGAGTCTCAGTTGAGAGCTTTGAAGCTTCTTGATGTGCTTCTTGAAGAAGGAGACGGCAGAAAAATATTCAAGTTTGGATATTCAACAATGAAAAACCGATGGATAAAACTAAGACAGATCTTGTCCAAATCAAGACGATTTTCTCTGCAGAAATTAACTCCCAATTACTGCTCCTTTTTCAAAAGGGTTAGGGACCCCACACCAGGTAACATGATGTTCCCAGTCAAATCAAGATATATAGATTTTTTTTATTCTATAAAAAACTCTTGGTGTTAATGTTATTTTAAAATTCACTTGTTTTAATTTAATTGAACAAAAGTATGTTAAGCATATAAAGTTCATGCCGAGTCTCCTTCAATTCTGTGACAAGGAAAGGGTTTTCATCTTGACTTGTGACTTATTAGTAGATTGGTAATTCAATCAACATTTGGCCCCCTAATAGTCTTATAGCTTAGTAGTATGAAAGTTTTCCTGTAAATAGGAGAATGTGAGTTCAATCTTATTTGCAATTTTAAGCCGTTAGTACCTACTTCTTTAAATTACAAAAAAAAAAAACAACGTTTAGTCATGACAAAAGGAAAGAAAAAGGATAAAATAAGAATTCGGTTTGACTAGGTTGGCATATCAGGTCAGGCCGAGCACTTCAAGTTAAAGTATTATGTGGCTTGACCGACCCGACCCGACCCATGGACATCCTAATGAATTAAATTTGATTGAATTTTTGTAGGAGAATTATATTTATGACCATTTGAACTTTGTTTAGTGGACATCAAATGCATAATACAGTCTAACATGTGATTGCAATTATATGACAGCATATGCATGGTTGAAGTGCGAGAGAGAGGAAGATAAAGATTGCTATGCAGTTCTTAAAGCAGCCAAAATAGATGGTCGTCCAGGAAGTATGTACAGTGCCAACGGTAGTTACGTTCGTTTAAGTCTCATCAGAAGCCAAGATGACTTTGACATACTCATCAACCACCTCCAAAACCTCCTCGCTAAATCTTATTAGTCTCTCTCTCTCTATATATAGAATATTTTACTTCAAATTTCAATAGCAAAAATCCATGTACAACAAGGGGCAGTAGTCGATATATAGCTTATAATTATTGACAAATCAGTGTTATGTATGAATAATGATTGGATTTGGTTCTTACAATCCTTATTATGTATCATTAATCACTACTTGTGTAATATATTTCAACTTTTTATACTTTGTGATTCTGCTTATGAATTTTATAATTTAAGAACTTTGATATGAAGGATACGAGTGAGACATCTTGTGTCATTGGCATTAAGATCCATAGGGATAGGACTCAAGGCCCACTAGGCCTGTCTTAAGAAGCCTATGTAAACAAAGTTCTTGAATAATTCAGAATGAAGAGATGTTCTACTAACGTGACTCCTCTAGAAAAAGGGGATAAGTTCAGTATAGATCAGTGTCCCAAGACTGAGCTTAAGAAAAGGGAAATGGAAAAGGTCCCATATGCCTTAGCAGTAGGAAGCTTAATGTATGCACAGGTTTGCATGAGACCTGATATAGCTTTTGCTGTGGGCATGCTGGGAAGGTAGCAAAGTAATCCTGGTAAGACGCATTGGATAGTTGCACAGAAAGTGGTTAGATATCTACAGGGTGTGAGATATTTTATTATTATCATTAATTATTTAGCTATTTAATTAGGAATTAATAAAATGTCCTGAGAGTGGCCCGTGGTCAGATAAGGCCCAAGCCCAATAGGGTTTTTATTTTCAGTTAGGATTATATTTCTCTGATGGTGAGAATTTAATTATTAGGTTTTGACGGCTGAAAGTTAATAGAGCTATACATTCAGAAACAGAAAACCCTATCTGCTCCTTGAGGTTCCTTGACTGGTGATGGCTGAACCCGGTTGCCATCACTGTGCCTATCTGCTAGTCAAAAGAGACCTGAATGAATTTTCTTCTGACTCTAATATATCTTGTAGCTCTCATATTAATTAAGCAATAGCTATGGCGTGAGGTAACTCTAATATTAAAGTCTTCCGCTGTATGTTTTATAAGAGGATTCATTTTGTATTATCTGGATTGAATATATATTATATATGTTATTTTGAATCTATCTTACACGTGGCATCAGAGCCAGGTTTCTTGATTCACCTCGTCTTAGTCTTTTCTGATTCTCATTTGAATTTATTTAATTTTCTACTTTGAACATTATTTTAATTGTTTTGAGAGCATCCTTTTGATTTGATTAATTTATTTTTTATCTGAATATTTATGTTATGAATTTCGGACTATTGGGATGGAGGAAAATAATTTTGATTTTCCTATGAACATGACCATCTTCAGTTCTTGAAGGACTCGATTTTGCAGTCATTATTTTCACCCTATCAAAATCAATATTCGTTTTCAATTTTGGCTCAATTTTCCTTTTAGTTTTTTCAAAACTTTGCTTATTGTTGTTTTTTAGCACAAATCTGATAAAAACGCTGCTGAAAATGATCTAAAATGGCGTGAGGATTGCCGGAATTTTCATTCTGGTCACCATAAAGCATGGCAGAACGCAACAGGGGTTGGCGGCTGTGAAGCAACGCAGAAACGGGTCAAGATTCTAGTTAGGTTAACCCAGATTTGTATATTTTAATAACAAAAAAAAGGGGCCTGGACTAGACTTATAAAGGCAAAAAAAAAAGAAGGAAAAAGGCAAGTGTTCAGCCCATTAGTGAAACACACAGTTTCACTAATTTAGGAGTGGTGGGCTGACACATTTTGGGCTTAACTTTGGGTTTTGAAAATGTTTTTTGTTTGTTTTTTTTTTCCGGTTGCGAACTAGGACGAACATCACTTGGGCTTCTAGTTTTTGTTTTATAAGTTTTTTTTTCCTTGTTTCATTTCTAGTTAACTGGGTCATGTCTTTAGACTTTATTTGTGGATTTTTTTTTGGATTTCAGTTTGAGCTTTCGGTTTGGGCTTTTTAATACAGAATTAAGTGTTTTTTCTCCGGTTTGCTGTCTGGGCCACACTGTTTCATTCCAAATTTTTTTTACAGTGATGTAAAGAGCTGTTTGGGCCTCAGTTTGGGCTGTTTTTGCACAGAAATTAATTTTTTTTCTCTGTTTGCTTACTGGGCTTTCGTTTTGGGCCTGAACAGTGTTATTTTATTGTTTCTGGAATATTCTTTTGGCCTCTATCTTGTCCAAATTTTGTTTAGCCCATTTAATTTATTTTCCAGAATCTGTTTGTGTTAAATAAATAATTAATTGTAAATTTTTTATTTATTTAAAAGTGGTTTTCACATGAAATTTATTTTATGCAAATGTTTAAGTTGTTTAAATAAAGATAAAAGTTGATTTTATCTATTTTGTATTTTTTGTGTAAATTTGCAAAATTCTTTGCTGTATTATTTATTTGCCTAAATATTTGGATAATAAATTTGGGCAATTTATTTAATTACTTGAATTTTGCAATGTTTATTTTAAGTTGAAATATGCTAAGGTTAATGTTTAAACAATTGTTTGAATGGATAAAATAGTGGGAGGACTTAATATTAATATAATGATTAATTAATTGTGTTCTCCATTAATATTGTGCATATATTGGATTAAATGTGCTCATTTGATATTTGTGATTAGCATGCTTTCTTAAGGAGTAGCCACAGCATTCTTTATCTGTTGCATGCAACATAAATCACATAATAGACTTATAAAATATCAATTGTAATTAAATATGCATTCATAATTGATCTTTGCCCACAGGTATATAATTATAAATGTATATTTAATTAGAGTGGGATAGAATTGCCTTGTATTTTTTAAGTAGCCCATAGGTATTAGGAAATATAAATGCGTTCTAGTTCCATCAATATGAGATAAATACATGCTATGCTAATTTCTTTGCCCACAGGTAGAACTTAGTGATACGTATGTATAATTGTATGCTTTATTAATGTTTTTTAAGCATGCAAGGCGCAGTTATTGAGAGAATCAAAAGGTTAACTAAGGAGGAAATTCTTCCACCCTTAGACCATTCGGAATATGATTCTTGTGTGGACTGCATAAGGGGAAAGCAGACCAACAAGTCACAAAAGGGAGCTAAAAGAAGTTCTGAATTGCTTGAGATTATACATACTGATATTTGCTGTCCTGATTTAACCGCGCACAATCAAAAGTATTTTATTACCTTTATTGACGATTACTCGTGATATATGTATATCTACTTGCTTTATAATAAAAGTGAGGCACTAGATGCCTTTAAGGAATACAAAGCAGAAGTAGAAAAAACAAATTGGGAAACCATTTAAAACTGTGAGGTCTGATAGAGGTGGTGAATACTATGGTAGGTACACAAATGAAGGACAAGCATCTAGTCCATTTGCAGACTTTCTTCGAGAGTAGGGTATAGTTGCTCAACATACCATGCCTGGCTCACCAGATATGAATGGTGTAGCTGAAAGAAGAAATAGGACCTTACTAGATATGGTTAGGAGCATGATGAGTAGCTCCAAACTTTCAATTTCATTATGGAAAGAAGCACTCAAGACAGCAGCCGTATACATATTAAGCAGGGTACCAATAAAGGCAGTACCTAAAACTCCCTATGAAATCTGGAAAGGTTGGAAACCCAGTTTAAATCATTTGAAAGTATGGGGCTGTCCTGCAAAAGTAAGAGTGTATAATCCACAAGAAAAGAAATTGGACCCTAAGAGCTTACTTTGTAGGCTATGCAGAAAAGTCTAAAGGTTATAAGTTTTATTGTCCTCCTTCTTCAAAACGTTTTGTAGAATCTAGGAATGCTAAGTTTCTTGAGAATGACGTGTTTAGTGGGAGTGATCAAACAAAAGATGATCACATAAAAGAAACCATTAACACAAATGGTAAGGAAACTTCAATGGTCAATGACTCTCATCCAGTTAGAGCTATCATAGAACATAGTGTAGATCCCATAACACAAGTTGACAATGCTGGACATCATGAACATATGCAAGCTGATCAACCTGTCACACAATCTAAACCACCACAGAATGTGACAGGGAATGTTCCTAATGAGCAATCTGAACCAACTCAAGAAGTTGAATTAAGAAGGTCAACTAGAGAAAGAAGACCAGCATTACCTAGTGACTATGTTGTGTACTCTGCTAAAATTGACTGTGATGTTAGCATTGAAAATGATCCTTTGATATTTACTCAGGCTATGAAAAGTGGAAACTCCAAATTGAGGCGCCATGGTAGAAAAAATGAACTCAATGGCAAACAACCATGTATGGGAGCCTGTAGAGTTACCTAGTAGGTCTAAAGCCATTGGCTGTAAGTGGGTTTACAAAACCAAAAGAGACTCACAAGGTAACATTGATTGTTACAAAGCAAGGTTGGTTGCTAAGGGTTTCACACAAGTGGAAGGAATTGATTACAGAGAAACCTTTTCTCCTGTATCAAAGAAAGATTCTTTCCGCATCATCATGGCATTGGTTGCACATTTTGACTTGAGGTTGCACCAGATAGATGTTAAGACTGCCTTTCTCAATGGTGATCTTAAGGAAGAGGTCTACATGAAGCAACCTGAGGGATTTGTTGTAAAAGATAAAGAACATATGGTGTGCAAGTTAAAGAAATCAATATATGGTCTAAAGCAAGCTTCACGACAGCAGTATTTAAAGTTTCATGAAGTGATCACATCATTTGGTTTCGATGAGAACATTATGGATGAGTGTATATACCACAAGGCTAGTGGGAGTAAAATCATATTTCTGATTTTATATGTTGATTGCAACCAATGATCTGGGACTATTGCATGAGGTAAAACAATTCTTGTTTAAGAACTTTGATATGAAAGATATGGGTGAGGCATCTTGTGTCATTGGCATTAAGATCCATAGGGATAGGACTCAAGGCCTTCTAGGCTTGTCTCAAGAAGCCTATATAAACAAAGTTTTTGAACGATTTAGGATGAAGAACTATTCTACTAACGTGACTCTTCTAGAAAAAGGGGATATAAGTTCAGTATAGATCAGTGTCCCAAGACTGAGCTTAAGAAAAAGGAAATGTAAAAGGTTCCATATACCTCAGCAGTAGGAAGCTTAATGTATGTACATGTCTGCACGAGAACTGATATAGCTTTTTTTGTGGGCATGCTGGGAAGGTAGCAAAGTAATCCCGGTGAGGTCTATAGGGTACTAAACACTATATACTTACATATAAGAGGACAGAGAATCTAGAAGTGATTGGTTACTCAGACTCTGATCTAGGAGGATGCATGGACACATACAAGTCCACAACTAGTTACATCTTCCTATTAGTAGAAGGAGTTATTTCATGGAAAAGTGTAAAACAAACACTAACTGCTCATTCCACTGGTGATGCTGAGTACATTGCATGTTTTGGGGCAAGCTCACAAACAATCTGGATCAAGAATTTCATTGCGGGGCTTAAGATTGTGGAATAAGCCTTTGGGCCGATTAGAATGTATTGTGATAACACAGCTGCCGTGGCCATATCCAACAACAAAAGGAATAAGAGTTGAAGTAAATTCGTCGAATTGAAGTTCCTTTGCTTGAGAGAAAGAGTTATGGATGGCCAAATTTTGGTTGAACATATCGATACAAAGAGTATGCTAGGAGATCCTTTGATTAAAGGATTGAAACCGAATGAATTTGTTTTGCATGTGCCTCACATGGGACTTCGTCCTTCATTTGATTAGCTGAGGTATGACTAATGAAATTAGTTTATGGTTTGTCATCTCTAATTATAATTGTATATACATTTGTGTTTTGAGATTGATAAGCATGAGGCAGGAGCTGAATAAACATTGAGTTTATTCATAAAGTTATACCCATTAAGGGTGCTGCTTGTAATGCATGGAAGGCAATACCCAACTTAAGGGGACTTGTCACCATGATTCTTGCAGTATAGCCTTAGCTTATCTGGGATAGGGCAATTGAGATACAGTACACGAGCAAAGTGGGAGAATGTGAGATATTTTATTATTATCATTAATTATTTAGCTATTTAATTAGGAATTAATAAAATGTCCTGAGAGTGGCCTGTGGTCAGATAAGGCCCAAGCCCAGTAGGGTTTTTATTTTCAGTCAAAATTATATTTCTCTGATGGTGAGAATTTAATTATTAGGTTTTAACGGCTGAAAGTTAACAGAGCGATACATTCAGAAACAGAAAGCCATATCTGCTCCCTGAGGTTTCCTGACTGGTGACGGCTGAACTCGGTTGCCATCACTATGCCTATCTACCAGTCAGAAGAGACCTGAATCAATTTTCTTCTGACTCTAATCTATCTTGTAGCCCTCAGATTAATTAAACAATAGCTATGGTGAGAGATAACTCTAATATTAAAGTCTTCCACTGTATGTTTTATAAGAGGATTCATTTTGTATTATCTGGATTGAATATATTTTATATATGTTATTTTGAATTTTTCTTACATATTTTACTTTAAATTTCAATAGTAAAAATCCATGTACAAGAAGGGGCAGTAGTCGATATATAGCTTATAATTATTGACAAATCAGTGTTATGTATGAATAATGATTGGATTTGGTTCTTACAATCCTTATTATGTATCATCAATCACTACTTGTGTAATATATTTCAACTTTTTATACTTTGTGATCTGCTTATGAATTTTATAATTTAAATTAATTTGATATGCAAACTAATATTAATTAGTAGGGATAGTAGTCGATACATAGCAAGGTTTATTCTCTCTGTTTTATTTTGGGCAAGAAAAGCAAAGCTTATTCTTTAATCTTGTTGGAGAAAATAAATAAAATAATATATGAATAAGTTTAGAATATTTTTGAAGATATAGATTAATCACATTTCATATCCTATATCCTTGTGGTTTAATAAACAGGGCATATGTTCGCATAACGTCTTTTATGATCAAGGATACGATTGTTGGAGGAAAATCGGGTAATGCGAAAACTTATGGTCACAAGTTTTCACTCAAGAATGTTGGGTATTTAAAAAGGTTTTTTTGGGTACAATAACGCTTGATAAGTTTTCAAACTGTAGTAATATCGTCCTAACCATTATTTAAGTTAAATTTGATTGTTAGTTGACCAAATCCACTTAGTTTGCAGTCCATGGGTCACTTCACTTTTTTTTAAGGATTGAGGTGTGAATTTACCTTGAAAATTTTTGAGCATATTTGGTAAATTTATGGTCAAACTCAGCATAGATAATGGTTGAGGTGATATTGCTACAAGTTGAAAACTTTCTGGTGCCTAACGCTTGTGAGTGAAAACTTTTGGGCAGATTTACATTTTAATAAAACAAAAAGAAAATAACATGGATGACAAGTGGATCTACCAATTTAATATATCTGGTCAGTTAACAGTCAAAATTAACTTGAATAGTGGTTGTGACCATATTGCTACGATTTGAAAACTTTTGGGGTAGCATTAAACCCAAAAGAATTCATGGATATTCGATGCTCTCAGTGAAAACTTTCAAGACACATTTTTATCTTAATATGAATAAAATAATAAAGTAAAAGGCCTTTTCTATTTTGATACCCAATAGAAAATAGAGTGAAAAAAATATTTCAGAAACAAACTAATATTCTTTTTATCTCAATCGAAAAAAAGATGAAATCTAAAATAGAAGTGTATCGTTCTTATATCTCATGTTAGCTGACCAAATCTACTAAGTTGGCAGTTCTTGTGTGACTTCATGAGGTGTAAATTTGCCTTGAAAGTTTTTTTAAGCATATTTGGTAAACTAATGGTTAAACTCAACAAAGATAATGGTTGGGGTGACATTACTACAATTCGAAAAGTTTCAAATGCCCAATGCTCATGAGTAAAAACTTTCTAAGCAGATTTACGTTTGAATCCAAAAAAAAAAAAACATGGATGACAAGTGGATCTGCCAACTTAACATAACAGTCAAAATTAACTTGGATAATGGTTGTGGCAACACTACTATGATTTGGAAACTTTTGAGGTAGTTTTGAATTCAAAAGAACTCTTGGATACCCGGTGTTCCTAGTGAAAACTTTCAAGATAAAATAAAAAGTCTTTTCTATTTTGAACAGAAAATTATAGAATAGAGTGAAAAAATATTTCATAAAAAAACTAATATTCCTTTTACCTCAATCCGGGAAAAAAAAAGAAATCTAAAACAAAAGTATATCGTTATTATTTCTCACGTTCGAGTTTGACGTAATTTGTCTTAATTTGTGATTTTCTTTTTTGAGTTTTGAATAATATATATAGTATTGGCCAAACAAATAATATTAATCAGTATTACAAGTCGAATTCAATAAGCTGATTTGAGGTTAAAAAAAAAAAGGAAAATTGGTTGCTGATGCGATTTGAAATTAAGGAAAATTCGGGAACTAGTTCAAAATCAATTTAGCCTGTAAAATCAGTGAATCGATGAATTGCTTGAAGGGTTAAGATACATTTTCATTTGAAATTTTTTAGTTGCACTAGTCACTTCAAAGCTAAAGATCACAAAATAATATCACCCTTTTAAATATTAATAAGGGGCGCTATCGTTATTTTTTATCCAAGTAAAAGAGCAAACTAACGTTTTGAAGGAGGATTAATTCATATATAAAATTTGAAGGAAGACTTGCAAGTTATCATATTATATTATTTTAATTGATAAAGTAGCATCCAACACCTTAATTTTATTTATAATGCACCCAGCTTCTTGATGTTATTTTTCTAGTACATCTAGTACCTTGATGTTATTTTTCTTAGTTACATTCAGTACTCTAATCTTATTTATGTTTTAGAATACTGAATGCACTATAAATAAGATTAAGATGCTAGATGTGCTATAAATAAGATCAATGTATTAGATGTATCTAAGAAATAATATCATGGTAGTGCTGGATCCAATTTCATCCTATTTTAATTTACAACTTGCCTATGGTGAATAACACAATTACTTATAAACACAAACTTAAAGACTGGATCTTGAATTCAAATTGGTAAATATCCTTTTTCTCTAGTTTGACTTAAGAAAGCCAAGTTCCTTTGGAGGGTTTTGACAATATTTTTATTTTTATTCCGCTTTGTGTGTGCCCTAAATAAAACCCATAGCAACGTCTGCATGATATAATAAATTTATAATAATTATATATTTTTTGCATAAAGATTAAAATGTCATTTTATTATTAAGAAACCCCGGCAATTTGTGCCTCCTTAAGGCAAGATAGAGCGGTTTTCAATTCTAAAAGAACCATAATTTAAAATGTGAAATGGATAGGTGAACAAAAACCTTTTCCATTTAAATGGACTTTCAATTCTTCAAAGGCTTTTTTCAAAAAAGAAATTAAAAATCGTGTTAGCCTATCAAAAGGAGATGACAAGGGACGAGGGTTTGTTTTTCTTAATGATAAAATGATATATTTTGACCTCTGTAAAAACATATAATTATCATAAAATTATTAATTCATATACAAATCATTTAGGATGTAACGAGCAATGCCATATCATTTTCATTAATCTGACGCGAAATTTTTTATCAAAATTAATTCCAGGAGCTTAATGTCCAAAATTAAAGCATAAAAAAGGTTAAAATTATTAAAATGGATGGAGTTTTTTTTGTGTGGCTTAAATCACAAAAAGAAAATATTTGTGCCATTCATGGGGATACTGGTGGAGGGTGTTCATTTGAGAAGCAGAACCTGTGATCTGAGCTACCATACAGAGACATAAAAATTGGATCTTGAACGCAAAATGAGAAGTCTCCCTTTCTTTAATTGGTTCCATTTAAGCAAAGCCAATTGATCCTTTAGGGGAATTTTTGGCAAAATTTTTGTTTTTATTTCGGTGCTGCGTGTGTGCTTAAAATTTTAAAAACCCAAAAGTGACATTTGCATGATAGAATAATTTTATAAGAATCATATATTTTTCACGTAATGGTTAAAATATCATTTTATTATGACAAAAAAACCTCGTCCCGTTGTGCCTCCTTATGGCAGGGCACGATTTTCAGTCCGGAAAAAACCATGATTAAAATGTCAAACGGACAAGTGAACAAATGCCTTTTTTTTTTTTAATTTTATTTTATTGAAATGGGCTTTCAATTCTTCAAAGGCTTTTTCTTGAAAAAGAAATTGAAAATCGCAGTAGCCTATTACAAGGAGACACAAAGGGACGAGGCTTTGCTTATAATTATCATAAAATTATTAACTCATAGATATCATGTAGGATGTCATGTATAATGCCATATCATTTTCATTAATCTAACGCAATAGTTGTAACTTAACAGCAAAATTATAGACAGGGCACTTAATATCAAAAATTAAAAGGTCAAGATTAAATTTAAAATTTAAAATACCAGAAAAGTTATATGCAATTGATAAAAAATTTGTAAAATTTTTATAGATTTTATCCTTATTTATAAACAGTTATATGATAAATCAGCATAAAATAAAAAAAGATATACAATTCAAAAGGAAAAATAAACAATACAGATGAAAGATATAATTTATTTCTCAAACACACAGTAGGACTAATTTTGGTGCTGATTACAATGATAAGTACCATGATATTCATTACTGCGGTGAAATCTACACTATTTTAATACAGTTTTAATGGTCTCGATTTAAAATTTTTAACTAATAATTTTTAAATAAAAATTATTTCTTAAAAAATTTACCATTAAAAGAATATATTTATTTTGGATTATCTACCTCGTAAAGGGAAACATTTCTTGAAAACCAAATATATATAAAAAAAATTAAATCTCAACTATTCGTATTCAATTTGAACAATTAAAGTTTGATGAGCATCAAAACTGATTCCAACACACAGCAATGCATAGCCAAAACCATATAAATATGCATGGCATGCGAAAAGGAAGTTGCAATATCAATATTCCTTAAATTATTCTAAACGAGATAATGGCAAGGAAGCCAAGAAATCCATCAATGGAGATTTCATGGATTATGGTTACAGCCATGATTATGTTGTCTTCTTGTTCTTCAAATCTGTTGGTTTGTGGAGAGATATTATGGAAGCCGACATGGACAAAGGAGGCAGCAAAAGAAGCAGAGGTTGTGGCAGGCATAGGATGTTCTGGACATGGAAGAGCCTACTTGGATGGTTTGGTCCTCAAAGGCCATCATCACTTGCCTCTTTGTGACTGTAATCCTTGCTTTTATGGCCCTACTTGCTCCAAGATTCAACTCAATTGCTCTGCAAATGCTGAAAGGTTCAAATCTCTCATCTCTATTACATCCAATTTAAAATCTTTTGAACTTATTGGATATGGCATGGACATTGAGGATAGCATTTTATTTATATACTAGAAAGACGATCCTTTCTAATTTCAGTACCATACAACAAGACCTTACCTCACTAGCTAGTTATGTAGGAGTCAGCTATATAATTGGATGATGTTTTTGTGTTATATGAACAACCAGATCTTTAGATGAATTGTTAATATAAAAGGTCTTTCTTAATCACTACACTACTATATTTCATTAAATTTTAATTTGGATTAAGAAGGAACTGAATATTTTTTAGTGTGACTGTGTGTCCATGTTGGCATCTTGTTTCTATATGCAACAGGTTGAATTATTGGCCAAAATGCTCATTTACATTAATACTCTAATAACTTTTTAAATTGGTTTTATAAGTTGCATTCAACACCTTGAAGTATTATTTTCAGTAACATTTAGTATCCTAAATTAATTTTTGTTACATTTATATCTCTAAGTTTTTTTAATAACACAAAATATCTTACAATAATTTTGGTGCCTAAAACACGCTAAGATACTTTTTCAATAGCTAGAGGCACCAAGACTTACTTTAAGATGCTAGGTTAAATTAGAGAAAATATTTTAAGATGCTAAATGCACTAAAAATTAGTATAGAATGTCAAGTACTATTGGAAAAATACTTCATGCTGCATGCTACTTAATTATAGGATTTTGTTTTTGACAAGATAGAAATGCTTGTTTTTCAATTTAACTAGGTAGCTTTGACACAGCACATAGTGTAGAGTGTAAATATATCAGCCATAATACTTATGACTTATAAATAATACAGATGATTATATATATTGATATTAAAATTGATTCATGAAATGAATCAATCATGGTCAATACAAGACATTAACTCCTCCTTTGGATAAGAAGGCAATTAGGGAGGAAAAAATATTAGAAGAAAAAACTTCCTCCTATGCAAGACTAAGTTTTTGAGTTTGTGTGGTGCAGTGGGGATCCACTTTTCTTGGAGCCATTCTGGATGAGACGAGCAAAAGAGAGTGCAATATTAATATCAGGTTGGCACAGAATGGGATATACGTATAGTGATGGAACTTACATCTCAGAAGTGCTTGTGAAGTACATTCAAAGATTGCATAAAATGGTTGGGAACGCAGAGACTGATGGAAGGTTCATTGTATTTGGGGCTGGTTCTACTCAACTCCTCAATGCTGCCGTTTTTGCCTTCTCTCCCAATTCTTCTTCTTCTTCGCATTATTCTCCTGCCAAAGTGGTTGCCACAGCCCCATATTACCCTGTGAGCTCTACAACTCCTTCACTACTTGTCTTATGCTAACTCCGGTCCTAAAAGATACTTGTCTTTTGATGATGAATCATATACTGAAATTAAAATTGACAGGTCTATAGACAACAAACGGAGCTTTTTAATTCATTGGACTACAGATATGAAGGCGACACATCTTTGTGGAAGAATAAGACTTTGTCAGAAAACAATAATATCAGCAGATTCATTGAGTTCGTAACCTCACCAAACAGCCCAGATGGAGGATTGATGAAGGCTGCTCTTCATGGATCAAATGTTAAGACAATTTATGATCATGCTTATTATTGGCCACACTTCACTCCTATTCCTGCTTCTTCTGATCATGAACTCATGATCTTCACAATGTCCAAGCTCACTGGCCATGCGGGCTCTAGATTTGGGTAACAATAATAATAGCTTATTATTTGGGTCCCATTTCTGTATATACTGATACATGCATACTCCAAAACATTATTAGAATCCATTTGGGACGAGCAATGGGGAAGTATGAACTACCCTACTCTAATATAACCGGCATGAAAAGCTTTTTCTGTCGTACTGACGTCAAAACCTTTCCCGTAGTAGTATATATAAATATCATTTTAGAATTTATCTAGATCCTTTAGATTTCTTACATACACACGAAATATGAAAGTTAAATTTTTTTGGACTTGACTTCCCTCCTTTAAGCCCTATTTGGTTAGACTCAACAAAAAATTGAATATATATGTTTACATGACATGTGAAATGTATATCCTATCCTAGATATAATAGCCAGTAGATATGTTTGTTTGGATTTTAACCATAAAATTTCAATATATTTTGCCCCTCAAATTTATAGTTTTTTTTTTCTAAACCCTCCCTATTAATTACATATATTAAGGGAGTTTTCCATCAAGAGATGAATTTCCAATACAAATGATTAAAGAGGACGCTATTAGGGAAATAACATAGAAGTCATTTTTTTAATATTTATAAACTAGTTATATCTAGCCTCCATGTACATTTAGGAGTGGAGGGAGTATCTATTATATCTCTATAGTCATTTCTTAACACAGACCATTTTTATTACAAATATTTACTCCATCGTATCCTATATAATGAGGACCTTCATGATAATCATGTTTCATGATATAACATGTTTTATTTAGAACATTAATCTTCACTGCTTTGTGATATGGATATCTCATACGTAGGTGGGCATTGGTGAAGGACAAGGCTGTGTACCAAAAGATGCTAACATATTTGGACTTAAACACCGTTGGAGTCTCTCGAGAATCTCAGCTGAGAGCTTTGAAGCTTCTTGATGTACTTCTTGAAGAAGGAGACGGCACAGAAATATTCAAGTTTGGATATTCAACAATGAGAAAGCGATGGATAGTGCTAAGAAAGATCTTGTCCAACTCAAAACGATTTTCTCTGCAGAAATTAACTCCCCATTACTGCTCCTTTTTCAAAAGGGTTAGGAACCCTACGCCAGGTAATAACTAATCATCAATTTGCATTGCTTTATTTATAGGACTAAACTGGTGGGATCCCATTCGTTTATAGAGAACTTGAGATGCACTGGGGTGAATATATAATAACACTTAGAAATTAATTTTATGGATATATTAATATTGATTTTACTTTTATAAATTTCCATTTGACGGTCACAGTTTGAAGAGGGTAACTTCATGATTATTTAGTACCCTCAACATTGTTTTCTTTTTTCAATTCTTCAAATCAGGTCCCCATAGATTTTTTTTCTTTTTAATCATGTCCTTGTAGTTTCATTGAATTTTTAATCAGATGAAACTGCAAGGACTTACAAATTAATTTTTCTTAAATATAAATAAGAATTAGGTTTGATTAGGGTAAAATATCCAAATGGCCTAAGCACTATATAGGTTGTTGAAGTACTCCTCTTATCCTTAATGTGAGATCTAATTAACCAATTTTAATAGATTAATTAAGAATGTTAGGTAAATTAGTTAATATGATATGTATTTTTTAAAACATCCTAATCATCTTCTTTAATTCCCTCCCTCCCTTCCTCCTACTTGATTATTGTTGGGATAATATATCAACAGGGTTAATTTGAAAAAAATCGATAAACATGTAAAATATATCTTACATATAGAATTAACATAAACTCTCCCATTGGATCCTACATTAAGGACTGTGGGAGTATTGTGACCCAACCCTTCAACTTGACCGGACTTGACCCACGATGAACATCCTAATTTATACTTGATTGAATCCTTGTATAAGTAGAATAAGAAATTTTAAACTTTGTTTGGTGGACTTGAAATTAAGAAAGGAATAATAGTCTCAACATGTATAATAATTTGAATACAATAATGTTATATATGTCTGTATGTATATGACAGCATATGCATGGTTGAAGTGTGAGAGGGAAGAAGATAAAGATTGCCATGCAGTTCTGAAAGCAGCAAAAATAAATGGCCATCCGGGAAGTATGTACAGTGCCGACGACCGTTATGTTCGTTTGAATCTCATTGGAAGCCAAGACTACTTTGGCGTACTCATCCACCACCTCCGATACCTCCTTGCTCAATCTTATTAATTACTCTCTCTCTCTCTTCCCTTCTATATATTTAAATATTTATAATGTTTTACTTTGAATTTCGATAATAAAAATCCATGTACAATAAGGGGAGTTGTCCATATATATATATATATATATATATATATAGCTTATAATTATTGACAAATCAAAAGTGTTATGTATGAATAATAATGGTCGGATTCGGTTCTGACAATCCTTATTATGTATGTATTTATTAATCACCTATGTAATATATTTTGAATTTTTTTAAATTTTAAAAGTGCATCTCCTTATAAATATTATTCCTCTTATCCTTAATATAAGACCTATTTAACTAAGTTAATTAGATTAAGTAAGTTAGGTAAGTTAGCTAATTATAAAAAATATGATATGTTTTTCTTCAAATACTATAATTATCTTCCTTAATTTTGGTTGAGGGAGTATCAATAGGGATAATTTAAAAAAAATTGATAAATATTAGAAATAGGTCTTATATTAAAACCAAAATCAACTTAATAATTAGGTCTTATATTAAGGATTAGAGGACTATAATTTATATCAATTTGACATGTATACTAATATTAATTATACTCCCCCATGACTCATTAATATAACAGTTAAATAAATAATCTATCTATCTATTATTATTCTAGGGAAGGGTCTCCGTAAGGCTATCCAGAAGTGCAACAAGTGGCACAATGAAGAGAGAGATAAATACCTTAATTTTTTTAATCATTTTTAAATAAGGAGCCATCTCTTTTGCAATTTAATAAATAAGCTAATATTTGTTTATTAACTGCAGATTTCAGTTACCCCAGGTTTTGTTCCTAAATATTTTGATTTAGCTAGGTTTTTCTAAAAATTGTGGTTGGTGGTAACTTAAAAAAAATTGATTTAGCCCAATTAATAATATAAAAGTATGAAATTTTCACTAAACCATTCCACCTTGATTAATATAAACGTGAACTGGATACATTTAAAAAAGAATTGCTATAATTAAACATATGCTATGCATTTACTTGCCATCAAGTTATCTGTTTTAATTTTATAGTGTATTAATTATTAATTTCGACCTCTAGAATTTTATTACGGACAAAATATATCATGGGTCACAAAATATAGAAATTTATGCAGCGGGCTTTACATAGATCAACGTATTTGAATTACATGTTTTAAGATCGTGTCATGTATATATCACATGTTTAGGAGTTATACACGCATGTATTGCTAATAATATTCATTTTCTTGTCGTAACCGTAGATGAATTTTTGGCTATCTAAATAGTGGGAGCCTATAGATTTATTCCTGTAAGTAAATTACTCCTGTTGTTATTGCACCATCCGTTTTTTCCAAGTGTTCACATGGCTCCTGCGTTCAATTCAGTTCGTGCTATTAACCAATGCAGTCAAAACTGGAGAATCAAGGTTTGCGTGGTTTGATTATGGACTATACTCGGATGCTGGATCAGAGGATCACACTTCCATTGGTCTCACAGAAGAAAAGGTATAGCTGTTTCATTTTCCATTGTATTATTTTATTTATGTCTTGGATGCATATCACAAATATATACATGTTTCTGTGCACCTAAGTCTTTGTGTTTGTGCAAAACGCTGAGCAGTGCCTAGTAGAATCATTTGATGATGCAAGTTCTTCTCCTAATCAAACTGTGCATGTAAATTTCCCTGAATGATCAAAGTTTGACTCAACCTTTGCACACCAAATGGTATCTGCTACAAGCCTAAGTTTTGAAGCAATGAAGTCCATAGTAGAATCTGAAGTTCCAATTGTAAACACTGCCAACATTGAGAAGGTAAATCCATCTGGTAATTTCCCTTCAGCTGACTATTAGGCTGAGGTAGAGAGTAGCAAGCACAATGCTGGTTTCATAGAAATCCCTTCTACTACATTTGGACTTAATGCAGTGAAGAATGTTACTAAAAATATGTTAAATCATTCACCAGGTGAAAATCTTGAAGTTGATGAAAATAACACATCATTTGCAAGATGCCACAGAGCAAAAGGCAAACAAATTTGGGAAGAACAAGCTTGAATAGATGCTTTTGAACTTTATGCCTTGATGTTAATTTCAGTTCTAACTCCTATTCCTAATTTGGTGTTTTTCATCTGTTTTTAGGTTATGTATTTATTTCCAATTATTGTGTGTGTTGGCTGGGTTCCTGAAGACAATTATGCTTTTTATTATGGTCAAATAATTTTTTTTGTTTCATTTCATACTTATCTGTTTAGATTATATAATTTATATTTCGTCCTAGAACCATTAAGAAAAATATAATGCATATTTCGTCCATTTTGTCATTTATGCAACATTTTATATAATTTTTTTTACCTGCTCGTCATTATAAATAACATATATGATGATGATGTAACTTCCTTTTTTTTCCCCCTTTGGTCTATTGAGATGCTTATACAAACTTTAAAAAAAAAAAGTAAACTATTAATAAAAATTTAATACATATAGTTAGGATGCATGACAGATGTATTTATTTGTATTATCCACTTGTAGGACTTCGTGTTTTTTTTTGGGGAGCAATTATCCACTTGTGTTGTGAGTAAATTTAAAAATAGCTAAATCTACCAACATCTCAAATGCCAAGTTTGTTCTAGGCTCACCGACAATTTAATAAATTCCGACTTAATAAGGTAGGGTGTTTGTGATAACGATGTCAAAAAAAGAGAAAAAACAAATAGAGAAAAAATTGCATCTAATAAGATAATTACCATGTATTTAAATTAGTTTATTAGTAGCAAACAAAAAACTGAGCAAATTGATCAATTGGTCCATTGCCAACTTTGTTTACGATATTCCGAACCAACACTAATTTTTTCCCAGGTAATATTAATGAGATATATCTCTTCTGGTGGTTGGAGTTTAATACAAAAATATTTATTATTTTATACAGTACCGATATTTTATCGTCAGGTTCATGGTGGACTGTGCAATACTGGATGATACTAGGTCATGTCATGTTGTAATTTTTGACCCAGCCAACACTAACTTTTTTTTAATAATTAATTATTCCTGATCTGGTTTTCATTTTATTTTTGAGGAATTAGCTAATAAATTAGTGCCTTTAAGATATTATAGCATTATTTTTA
Source organism: Neltuma alba (assembly GCF_004799145.2). NCBI lineage: Eukaryota > Viridiplantae > Streptophyta > Magnoliopsida > Fabales > Fabaceae > Neltuma > Neltuma alba. The sequence goes on from NW_021635173.1 coordinate 627,869, forward strand.
TCATAAAATATACTTATTGATAGTTAGGGAAAAATAAGTTAATAGAATTTAAAAAGAGTTGCATGCAGTGTTGTTTCTTCAAATTTTTAATGCTTAAAATTCATTATTATATTTACAACTAAAATATTTAACATTTATTTTACATTTTAGATTTAGAATAAAAATCTTAAATAAATATTTTAAATTTTAAATTAAGAAAAACCTAAAAATCAAATAACTATATTTTGTGGTCTCATTTTTATTTTAAATATACGTGTTGGATCTTATATTTAGAATCGGAAGCGATAACTAAAAAAAAATGAACACAGGTCCCATCCAATAATGATTTCTAATTTATATTGTTGATAGTAGTTATCAAATTAAATTACATGGGCGTATTTTAAATCTCAAATTGAGAAAAATCTAAAAATTAAATTACTATATAAATATATATATAAAAGTGGATACTTGGTCTTCCACGCATGTTTATACATAACAATATTATAAGTGAAGTGAATTGGTCTTTGCAATTACATATGGTTAATTATGATTATATTAGCAAAACATATTATAAGAGCATATACAACATTTAGGAGCAATGATGTTCTGAATATTTTGAAAACAATGATCTTAAATGATAGAAACTTCACAAAAAAAAAAACTTCAACATTACTTACAAAAAAAACTTTTTATAATCCTATATCTTGAGCATATATATGAATTTGCTTTTTTGGTGACAAAAGCATATATACACACATGTATATGTGAATTTAACTAATTTAACTAATCATTATACATTGATTGAACTTTTCATATTATATGAAGAAATACTAATTCACACCCATGCAATGAACTAGATATGCTAAATGGGATCCTAGAATTCAGGCTAACAATATAATGGATAAATTTCATTTAAGGACCACAGTACAGAATTAATTTCAAAGAGCCCTCAAAACTTTCTAAGACTTCACTGCAAGACCAAAGGGGAAAACTGATATTAATTCCACAAAGAAAATGATGCTATTACCCCTCATAATACTTATTGCGGGGTGACATGTAAATGGACTAATTCTAGTTGTAAATAAAGATATGTATGTTGCAAATTGACTAGTCCCAATTGCAAATAGGCTCTCTTACACTTGTTCACTCACGAATACGTTCTTTAGGTGAAGAAAGTGACATGTAAACTAATTTTAATTGTAAATAAATGTATGTATGTTACAAATTGTCTAGTCTCACTTATAAATGAGCTCTCTCATACTTGTTCACTTATGGACACCTTCTTCAGGTGAAGGAGGTGACATGTAAACGGACTAATTCCAGTTATAAATATATATATTTGTATGTTACAAATTGTCTAGTCTCACTTGCAAATGGTTTCTCCCATACTTATTCATATGAGGGGCAATAATGTCATTTTCTTTGTGGAATTAATATCAGTTTGCCCTCTTGGTTCTGTAGTGAAGTTTCAGAAAGTTTTGGGGGCTCTTTGAAATTAATTCTATACTGTAATCCTCAAACAAAATTTTTCCTTTTTATATTCGAAAATGACTTGACCACACCGCACAAGCATATTTTTAAAATAAAATACTTACAAAGTGGAAATTGACATTTTTCATTAAAAAAATAATTTGGTTCACGCGATCTGGTCATTTTATCTCATGTCCTCCGTAATAAATGCGTCCCCCTTTTGACCTTTATCAATATAAGAAGCATATTAATATAAAAATGTCAATTGAAAGTGGGGTAAATGTCAAATTTAAATTAAGTAAAACAACATTAACAACAAGAGTTGACTCTAGCAAAAGGAGCTAGTCTCTCACAATGCAGAAAATCAAAGTTTAAATTTCTATTAGAAGAGGTGGTCATATTTAATACTTGACAGTATTTCAGATAGAATTATCTACGATAGAAGGATATCTATGTGTACCAATAAAAAATAAGAAAGAACATTTGAAATGTTAATTAATGTGAATTTGTATAATTAATATTTTTATTAAACCAAGTCTGCTTAAGTTATAGTTGGCCAAGAAAAGTCTCCTTAAATTATAATTCATTGAAATGGTCCATCTCCTATTAACCCTAACTAACCTCTCCCTTTGTTTCCCTTTTTTAATTATACTTGTCATTTGCATCATAAATTAAGAAATAATACATAATAAATGTATAACTAATGTGTATAACTACATAGAAATTGGAACACACAAGAAAAATTATTATTCTAAATAAGTATTAACTGCTATTTTTTTTATGGCCTGAAGTATTAACTGCTATTTGATTAACTATTTTGCCACGCATGCACATGAATTTTTAGTTAGTATTATCTTGGTAGTTTCATTTCTTGTGCACTAATTAATCCACAAATTTTGAGAAAATATATGAAAGTAACCATAAAAACAAAGCATTAAAGTACACATACATTGACCCTTGTCTATTTTATCCTTATGACTGAGTCACAAGGACATGTCGCTCATACGAAAAGTTCGAGTTTCTTTCAAGTAATTTAGTTACTTGAGCAAGTGGATAAAAACAAAGGAAAAAATAAAATAAAATAAAAAGGATAATTATTTGAGTGGGCGTGTGTGTATATAAGATGAGAACGCCAGCCAATGATATCAAATTATTTAATACATGACACAAACTTTTATTAGAAACCAACTTTCAGATTAAAAAACAATCTTTTTAAATTTAACTATGAATATATCTGACGCATGACACGTGTGCATGCTTTCATAGCTAACTTAGGATTTAGATTAATCAACTTTTAACAGCCATGTTTCTTATTTACAAATGGGAACCATTTTCAATGTTCATTATAATGACGAGTATTATGGTGTTCATTGTTGTGGTCAGATCTATACCCTTTAAATATAACCTTATTGATATTTCCCCAACAATAATCAGTAGGAGAGGGAAGGAGGGAATTAGGAAATATACCTAGAGTATTTTAGAAAAAAACATATTATGTTAACTAATTTAACTAATATATTTAATTTACTCAAATTAGTTAATTAAGTCTTATATTAAATATTGAAAGAGTATCATAAATTGCAACACATATATGCTTCTACTCTTCTGCCCATATTTATATGTAAGAGAGAATTTTTATTTGTTCATATTTATAAATCATTTCATTGAATTTTTTACATAAATGTATTATTTTACTTTTCATTTGTTATTGTATACATTTTGTTAAATGTGCACTACTCTGGTCCTTAATATATAAATTATTTATAACACATTCTCACATATCGAGAAATGTATTAAATTGACCAAATTTTTTTAATTGTATCCCTATTGAAGTTTTATCTTTCTCTATATATTTACAAATCATTCTCATATCTCTCCTATCTTTTTCTTTCTTTCCAAATGAGGATAAAATTGAAAAACAAGTATTAAATATGCTTCAATTGACTTACATTTAGAGCCAAAACTTTCTCTTACAAGTGATTTACATTTAGGACCAAAGTGATATATGTTAAAGTTATAAAGTTGTTAAGTTTTAAAATAGAGTTAATGAGGTTTAAGATTTTTCTTAGTTCAATAAAACATCAAAAGTGACTTATAAAAGAATTAATCTCAACAAGAAAAATATGGCATCACTTGTGTGCATATATGTATTAGATATCGATCAATTGGGTTATTTTCTTGACAAGTATATAAGAACAACGAATAAATAAAGTAGCCTTTGTCACATCCCAAAAATTTTCATCCTGTAATAAAGGATAAAAAATTAGGATGAGGGTCAATATAGGAACTAGACAGGGAGATAAAACAACTTTTGATATGAAACCCTGAAAAGGTTCGGACTAGCATTTCCGTAATAATCGATCTAGGAAGGGCAAAACGGGAAAATTTGAGAAAATTTCTAGAAATTCCCTGAAAAATGGAAAAAGTGTAGAGTAGAGGTTTTGAAAACTCAGTTGAAGCTCAAAAGGTGAAATTTCGGTGAAAATAAATTATTATGGAATTTTCTATAAACAGAGGTTTTTTGAGAAATCACTGGGAAAATGAAGGAAAATAATTATTTTAATAAGTTATAGGCCTCAATAAATTTGGGAGATTGATGGAAAATTTATCTAAATATTTATTTGAATTTATAAAATTGATTTTAGGTCTTGAAAGCTCAAAAATTAATTTTAGGGAATTTATTTTCCCTTAGATTTATCGATAAAGGCCTAATCAGAGAAAATTCAAAACAAAATACCTAGAGGTGGTGAAAAATTCTGAAAATTTCCAAATCATATTCTCATATTAAAAGGTGAATTATCATGGAGAAAAATGAATTTTTGGAGGTCTGGAAAAATTATGGAATGTTACTAGTCAATAGTAACCAATAAAGTTTCTAATTGGTTTATAATAGTGATTTAGTTTGTGGGCCATATTTTTGGGCTAGTCCAAACCATTTGTGGAGCCCACATTGAACCCAATAAGGGCCCAATTTCGTGCAAAATCTGGAGGCTTCAATTAATTAAAGAAAAATGAAAAAATTAAGAGATATTTCAAATCTGATCAATTGTGTGGAAAAATCTAGCAAATGTACACTTGTTCAAATCTGATCAATTCCCACACTTGATGGCTGCCAACACACCTCCTTATCTGTCATTTGGGCGTGCTAATTAGGGGGGGAGTTGTAACATCCTAAGTTTTATCGGGTTTTAATAACCTCTTTTGGTTGATTTTGAGGATAGATTAGCAATTTAATCTTGATCTTGGTGTTTGGGTTGGATTTGAGGTTTGTTGGAGGAATAGGTGAACGTACCCGTCTCAGGGTATGTTCGCCGCGGCGAAGTTTACTTCGCACCGGGAGTTTCAGAGGGGAGTGTCTTCTCGGGAAGGTTTGGCCGCGGCGAAGTCTTGGGGATGCCACGACGAAGTTGTTCTGGTGAGCGAGGCTTCCCTTTCGGGAAGGTTTCGCCACGGCGAAGCTAGGGGCATGTCGCGACGAAATTCTTCTGGGCGAGCGAGAGTTTCCTCTCGGGAAGCTTTCGCCGCGGCGAAGTCGGGTTTTCAGGCGAGTAATCCCTCTCGGGATTAGTTCGCCGCGACGAAGATTGGGGTTCGCCGCGGCGAAAGGTCGCGAATCTATATAGTCGCGGGAGGGTTCAGCGTGCGAAAATAAGAAAATCTGAAGGAGGAGAGAGGAGCTCTGCTAGGGTTTTGAACTTTTGGCTTGGAGGGGGCATTTCTAAGGATCTATTACCTCAAGTAAGTGATTTTAACCTCTAATCTTCTTTCTTTCTTGGAATTTCTTGGAATTTATGAGGATTTTTGGTGGAACCCTAGGATTTTCTAAGTTGTGATGGAATTGAGGTTTTTGACCGATTGTTTTGAGTTTAATTGATTTCATTGGGTTAGTTTAAGTATTTAATCGGTGTAGTTTCCTTGGATTTAAAGAATCTTGAATTTTTGGAGCTAGGGTTTATGGAATTGGATGATTTGGGATTGAAGATGACAATGTAGAGATTGATTTTGGGTTTTGTGAATTGGGTTATGTTAAGGAGGGTTAATTTGGATGTTTAATCGGTTTAGAATTGTTGTTGGAACCTTAATTGCTCAAATGGAATGTTTGGGTGTAGAATTCCTATAGTGGGTCCTTGAGGTTTGAATTTTAATTGATGTTTGAAAAGGAATTAAGGTTTTAATGGATTGGTATGACCTTGGAGTGTTGCCTTGATAGTTATACCCTTTGAGTTGGGTAGAGTTTTGATGGGAGATAGGAATTTTGTGTCCCCAAGTGTTGTTTTTGGCCACATTATTAGTTGAAAGCTAATATATGATGGTTGTGTGTTTGTGTGCTTGTGTAGACCGGTTGTGAGTCTTGGTGGTGCACGGGGCCACATCGTTGGTTTGTTATTCCTTGCTCAGGCGAGAGGTAACCACTTTCCAATCCTTAGTACTTGCTTCTGTGGTTTTGTGAGTAGATTTATGTTTTGTGCTCTAAGTAGTAATTATGTTCAAACTGTATGTTGTGTATAAAAAGGAAAACCGTCTTGTGGGGTTTTGACTAATGATGAATGAATTTTGGAATTGTGAAAGATATGCCACTGAATGAGGTTAATTGTGAATTGATTATTACTCTGTGATTATGATTTGAGCATGATGCATTAATTGGGAATTGGTGAGAGTTTTGTCTGTTACTACCACGTGGTAAGGCCTCCATTAATGCATGATGGTTGGCTTAGTACGTCCCCCATAGTGAGGGATAGGCCTTTTGGCTCCCTACGTCCTTCAGAGTGAGGGATAGGCCTTTTATGGCTCCTTACGTCCCCCATAGTGAGGGATAGGCTAGCTTCGGCTCCTGAAAATCCCCCAAAGTGAGGGATTTGGTTGATGGGATTGCATCATTGCACTTACATGAATTGTTGTGGCTATTGTTTTATATTATTTGTGAACTGCCCCACTTGACACCTCACGAGCACCTATTTAGTAGTACCTAGTATTGGAAAGGTTGGTTACTGGGACTTAGTCTCACCCCGTGGTTTACAATGTTTTTAGGTGAAGGTTCCGGGCGTGGGCCATCGGGAAGAGACGCAGAGGCTTGAGCTTGGTTAGCTTTAGGCCTCTAGCATTTGTACATGTATGACTAGTATATATTGCCACAGTTAGGACTACTTTTTGATATATTTGAGTACTTGGCCTTGTTGTAAACTGGAGAGAATGTATCTCCTTATTTTGGTTGGCCGGAGGCCATTGCTAGTGTTTTATGAACTCTGGATTATTTGGTTGGGAATCATTTAGATGGGCTGATGTGATGTTTGTTATTACCCGGGCCAGAGGCTCGGAGGCCCAGTAGATGTAAATGAATGATTTCAGTTGCATGCAACGATTTAAATGTGAATTCAAAATTATGCAAATTTCTTCCTACTATGGTAGCTCGTTTTAACAGCTCTCCTTTTCTACCATAGTAGTGGGCTTTATGACGAGTTATGATGTTTTTAAGGTTAAGGGTTTTTACAGGAGTGGCAGAATTTTTGGTCTATAAATACCCCTTTAAAATACAAAGAAAATGTTAGAAAATTGGGAAAAATAAGAGGAAACTTTGTCACTATTCATCCAGCCTTGTTGCATGAAATTCTTGAGGATTTTTAGGCAAGAAATCATCCAACTTACTTCAAGGAAACACTGAGGTATGTCCAAGCATCACTATCTCTAAGTTTTACATTGATTAAACAAGGATTCTTGCTTGAGAAAATGGTGGAAAAATACTGAAAAATCCTGAAAATTTTGGTTGAGATATGTGATGCTTAGAAAAGGATAGAAACCTTAATAATCAAGTGGAATAAGGAAGATTAAGTGGTGTGTGGATTGATTTTTGGATGAAACCAAGTTAGGGTTTAAGTGGGATGATTTCAGTCAGCACTGTTCATGTAGGAGCTTATTGATTTTGCCTGATTTGATGATTCCAATGGCTTAAAAACATGTTTTTGTGTAGGGATATGTTGTTGGAAAGTGTTTAAAATCATTAGAATCAAAAATGAAATTTTTAAAAAATTACGGACCCTTATTCGGCCAAACTAGGTTCATGGGAAGGAGTTTGAATTTTCAAAAATCTGATTGCACCATTGGATTCCTCATGAAAAATTACATAGGATTGAGTCATGAGATGGTTGATTCTAAAGAAGGAATCAATTTGTTAAAAATCAAAGAAAAACGGGCGGAAATTGTTAAGTAATATTTAAGTATTGGAACTAAGTTGTCTTGTGATTAATATGGCCTATGTTCATGCTTGGTTTAATAGGAATTGAGAGGAGGAATTAAGGAGAAGCATTGCTCCTTGGAGGAATCAATTAGACAAGCTTTGCAAAGGTAGCTTTGAATTATAATTTGATTGTTTATCTTGCTTGTTTGTTGTGAGTGTTGTTGCTTGGATTGGAGGAACTTTGTGGTGACCTTGATTATTGATTGACATTGATTATGCTTTGGCCAAATGCTTTGTGGTATGTCAATGTGGATAATATGATGTTCCTCTCTTTGCATGATATGTGGTATGAATTCCTAAGAGTTGGGAATGGTTTGAATTGCATGACATTTCGCAATTGAATTTGCATTGATTTACATGATAATTATAATTCATATGCTACTGAGATTTCTTTAAAATATCATTCCTCCTATATTATTTTATGCCCTAATTAGGAAGTGGACCAAGCATGGAGCAAGGGAAAGAATTGGCTTTGGCATGAAATGGCTTTATGAATATTATGTTACGTTAGAAACTTTTGCAATGTATAATGAACCTTACATGAATTTTGTAATAAGTTGTGGATGATATTTTGATGTAAATTATATTATTATCCCATGTTCCAATGTTAGAATTATGCTTGAGGCATTGTGAAAGGAATGTGGTTGAAGGAAAAAGGGGGAATAAATCAAGAAAATGGTAATTAGGGGATAGAAATTCACTAAAAAGTGTCAAACTTGTGGCGTAAAAAATAATAAGCAATTGTCAGAGTTTGGGCATGAAATTTTACAGGCAAATAGATCTCATTTTTAGCTTTTAAAAAAATAGTAATTCCAAAAATTTGGATTTGTGTGCTAAGAGTTATGCCCTTCCAAATTTGGGCAAAAATACTGGAAATTCGAAAATTTACTAAATAAACAGAATACGTTACAAATTTTCTGAAATTATTCTGGATGGAATTGGACCTAATGATTATTTTTCCTCCATAGAACTCCTAGCAAGCTTCGTGTGAAAATTGGAACCACCTTGTTTTGATTTCTTTATAATTAGTTATGAATTTTCAAAATTAGCTTATTTTCGGATGAACAGTGTAGGGACAAGATGAACAGTAAATCCTGAATTTTAAATTTTTCATCTGGAAACGTTATGAAACGACTTATATTGGTTTCAATTGACCTACAATGGATTATAAAGAGAGGTGTGATAGCCTTCATCATAGTGGACACCATTTTATACATATATTGACAAAAGGAAAAAAAAAAAACCAAATCTGACTCAAATAAATTTGTCTTGAACTCAGCAAACAAGTTCTTATGAGAAAGTAATCACCTATCATCAGCCACATATGTGTGTGTGTGTAATTGGCTCAATTCAGACTTGATGCATTGGCCCTAAGAAAAATAACGTCCACGTTGAGTTTTATTTTAGTAATAATAGTAGGTTTAACAAAATGTTCATTCAACGTCAACTTAAATTAATCACATAAATTTGATGAGACATTGGATCAAACAAAATTAATCAATTAATTTAATTTCATTATTAATTAATATTATTTCATCTTTTGATGTTTGTCTCATTGTTTAATGACGGCATCATACCAAGTTAGATTCTCATCCACATTCCATGATTATGCTGTGTTTTTGGGGCAAAAAATAGAAATGCATCACGTGATTTTTTTGTTGGCGTATCAATTTCTTTCTTTTTCCTGCACATAACAATAACAACAACAATAATTATTATTATATTTTTGTTTAAAAACTAAATTGTATTCTATACTCTAAAATATTTTTTCACTATCATAAAATAATTCAGATCCTATAGGGATTCAATCTTATTAATTACTCTCTCTCTCTCTCTATGCCCTTCTATATGTATACATATAAATATATATAATGTCAGATAAATTAAAGAATGGATCAGGAAACATACCAAGTCGAATCTCAGGTCGGGTCGATTGAATCCTCTAAGCTCAGCTATAAGCTAGACTATAAAAATCTAAGCTGAGTGTACAACATAGCACCTTTTTGCAAGAAAGAATAAGAGAGAGAGAGATAGTAGGAAAGCTCAACTATTAGAGTGAGTTGAACTAATGGATGGAGGCCTCTATTTATAGCTTAAGCCAAGGGTATTTTGGGAAGCCAAAATATCCACTGAGCCTATTAGTTTAAATTTGAATTTTGGATATTTAAATATATCTACAATATAAATTAATTCAATTTATATTATATATAATCTTGCTTAGATATTTGACCGAGTCAAACTTATCATAATCTTGCTTAGATATTTGACTGGTATATTCTCTTAATATCTAATCAAATAGTTCGGCCCATCAAGGGCAGATCCAAGCCCAAAATCCAACAACTCTTACTCACATTTTATGGGCTATCCATTGTGCGATAGCTGTCTTTCATTACTTCATACTAGGTGTTTGTCGTGACCACATGGGCATGATGTCCTCGAATTTGGGTGCTTGTGTACTAGGAGTACCTTATACGGGATCAGCACATAAGAACACCTTGGGTGTACTTGCAAATTATATTCTTGTTACCTCAAATGCCCTGGTTTTATCCATACACTTTACTTCTGGCATATCTAATCCCTCTCGAGTTATTTTTTTTACTTAGATTGCCTTCCTATACATATGGTGTCCATATTTGCTTAGTTGTTCTGTTCAACCTGCAAAGGACATATCACAGACACTAGCATAGATGTGTACTTCAAGATAAATCTTTCTTCTGATCATTCATCATTTAGATTTGGCATAGTTGCTTTCCTAGTCTTGACTTGTTAGATCGAATCATTCTTGACTGCGGGGTTTAAACAAGAGTAGCTGTCACTAAACTAAACCCTTGTGATGCTGTCTGTGTCCTATGTTGTGGATTTTAGTAAGTTCATGCAGTATGAATTGCATGCTACGGTACTCAATCCACTAAGTGGAGTATGTCACTTTTGGTTTTAGTAGCACCATACAAACTTAAGTTTCAAATGTACTTCAACATCTGAACTAGAATCTTTTCTATCATAACTATATATGACGTCATATAAGTGAAGAGTTCTTTGTCTGGCTATAGGTCTTAGGGATTACACATTATCTATGATTCGGCCCAGACTTTTATAGGTCTCATCTCAGTTTAGCTGAGGCGACGCTTGTATAGTAATTCTTCTCTACTATCAAACCTTCTATGTCCCATGAGAACATAGTGAGGCAGTTGCCTGTGTGAATGAGCCAACCTTATGACCTATATGACATATTACTGTTGCATACCACATGCCTATGAATGTATAAATACACAAATGTATATCTAAGAAAATTTCCTTTGAACTGGATAAAATGCATTTAATTACTAAGTAAGAGGATAAAAAAGGTTCAATACAACATGCCTTATGCTTTGGCAATTGAATAAGAAGAAGGATCAAAAAGAAAAAGAAGTTTAATACATCATGTTTTACACATGCCTAAGGCTTTTACATGCTTGACAAAAGGATCTCTAGCTATAGGCTTAGTTAGGGAATTTACCAACATCTTATGAGTGGACAGATATTGAATAGTCACTTGTTTCTTAGCGATCATATCTCTTACAAAGTGATATTTTATGTCTATGTGCTTAATACGATTGTGGTACTTAGGGTCCTTTGCATAGGCTATTGTTACTTGATTATTGCATTGAATTACAGTTGGTCCCTCACTACCACCATAGATTCCCAATCGTACAAAGAATCTTTTGAGCCATACAGCTTCTTAGACATCTGCAGAACATACTATGCATTTTGCTTCCATGGATGAAAGAGACACATATGTTTGTTTCTTACTACTCCAAGAGATTGCTCTGTTGTTTAGTAGAAATGTATAGCTTGACGTCAAGTGTCACTCATCTAGGTCTCTTGCCTAATCAGTATCGGAATAACCCTCCATATGAAGGCTGTTTCCTTGATAGCACAACTTATAGTCCAGGTTCCTTTCAAATATCTCATAATCCACTGTACAGCTTCCCAGTGTTTTACTCTTGGATTAGATTGGAATTTGCTCATAAGTCTAAGTACAAAGCATATGTCTAGCTTGGTACGTAGCATAGCGTACATTAGGCTGCCAACGACACTTGAGTATGGGACTCTCTTCATGTGTTCTATATTGCATTGTTTAATAAGGGGCATTTCCTTACTGGGGTATCCATAGGCTTATAGTTTCTTATATTAAAACACTTAAGAATCTTTGCTATGTAAGTCTTTTGTCACAATGATAGCAATGTCCTAAAATGATCTCTTCATATCTTAATGCCTAATGATATATTTTGCTTTGACTATGTCTTTCATCTCAAAGTTTAAGGATAACCACTCTTTGATCATCTTGATTAGTTTAAAATTGGTATTAGCTAGGAGTATCTTATCAACATAAAGGGACTGAATGATAAAATTGTCTCCAAACCGTTTAATATAAACATAGTGATCTTCTTCAATCATTTTAAAGTCATAGGAGCTTATAGCTTTGTGGAACCTCAAGTACCACTACTTAGATGATTGCTTGAGTCCATAAATGGATCTCAAGAGTTTACAAAGCTTTTGTTTGTTCCCTTTCTATATGAAGCCCTTAGGCTATTACATATAAATTTCTTCATCTAGTTCTCTATTTAGGAAAGTGATTTTTACATCTATTTGATGCAACTCTAGGTCTAAACTTGCTACTAGGATTAGTATCAATCGTATTGAGTTGAAACATACAATAGGTAATCCACTCCTTTGTGTGTACTGGCAACTAACCTTGCTTTGAGTTTATCAATTGATCCATCAACCTTGTATTTGTATTTGAGAACCCACTTGTTCCCAATTACCTTTCGGCCAGGTGGTAGATCAACTAATTCCCATATTTGGTTGGACTCTATGGAATTCATTTCCTTTTATAAGGCCTTTAGCCATTTCTCCTTAGTAGGCCCTATTGGTGCTTTCTTAACACTTATGGGGTCCTCTTTATCATTTTTTGAACTAAAGATGAAAGTTGCTCCTTTAAGTGAGAATCGTCTCCTAGGAGTTTTTTCTTTGTTACTTCTCCTAAGTGGGGTTGCTACAAGACTTTCTTCCTATGGCTGGTCAAACCTTGTTGTGGAATGGTTCAACCCTCTCACCCACATTAGTAGACTGAGAAACACTTTGTTGTACCTTATTACTATCATTTTCATAAAGACAGCTTGTTTGATTAATACTCCCTTTGCTAGAAAATTCGGTTTCTATGAATGTTGCATCCCTTGACTCTATCTCAGTTACTGAGCTGTCATCATTTTCACCAATGAAGCATATCTCTTAGAGTTCTTAGAGTATCTTATGAAGATACACTTTTTACCCCTCAGTTCTAGCTTATCATATTTGTGGAAAGAATCACGAATGTAGGCTGTTGACCCCTATGGTCTTAGGATGCTTAGATATGATTTATGGTTTGTTTATGATTCGTAAGGGGTTGTGATGACTGATTTAGAAGGCAGTCAGTTAAGTATGAATGTGACAGTTAGAAGAGCATCTTCCCAATATGAGGTTGGTAGCTTAGCTTGTGCCATCATTGATCTAACCGTGTCAAGGAGAGTTATGTTTCTCCTTTCAACAACTCTGTTTTATTAAGGAGTGCCAGGGTTGTTAGTTGCCTAACAATACCTCTTTCTTCATAGAAGCCCTTGAACTGATCAGAGAGGAATTCTCAACCTCGATCACTTCTAAAGGCTTTGACTCTAGAACGTAGTTGATTTTTCACTAGATTGAGATATTTTCTAAAGCACTCTAATGCATCAAATTTGTGGAAAATCATGTAAGTATAGCTATATCGAGAAGAATCATCGATGAAGGTAATAAAATACCACACTCTGTGATATGCCTTTATACTCATTGGTCTGCAAATATCAAAGTATACCAATTCAAGAGGGTGGTTAGCCCTGGTTGCCTTTTTGAAAGGTTTCCTTATGCTCTTGCCAGCTAGGCAATATTCACATAGGGATTTTTTTTTTGGACACGTTTCCTAGCAAATCCTCTTTTGCCAGTTTGGTCATGCATTCTTGACCAATATGTCTTAATCTAGCATGCTATATGTCATAATTGACATTGAAAGAAAGCGCATAGCAAGAACTAGAATTAAAATTGTCATTGAAATTCTCTAAAACAAAGAAACCATCCAAAACATAACCAGAAACTAGAAAATTGGTCCCAGATGAAATATCTGTGATAAAATCATGGAAAAAGGCATTGAAATGAAATTTAACCAAGGAAATAATAGACACAAGATTTCACCGGATATCTAGAGCGTAGAGGACATTTTGTAGGATTAGGGTTTTTTCTCTATGCAGGGTCAGTTCACAAGTAATGATCCCTTTGACTTCTACTCTTGCATTGTTCCCAACATAAAGCCATCTGTTTCTTACTAGTAATTGACCAAATTCTGTGAAGTTGCCACGATCCTTGCTCATATGGTCTGTTGCTCTTGAGTCTATAACTCATACAGGATTAGTTTCATTGATAAACACAGTGCTAAAAACATAAGAGAAATGTATCGAATCTAAATCCGATACCTTTTTCTGCTCAGGGCATTCCTTGGCATAATGCCCTTTCTGTTAGCAAGCATAGCATTTGATGTTTGCTATGTTCCACTTCTTCATAGATTTCCTGCCTTTCTTGAAAGAATTCTTTCTCTTCTTCACTTTAAGGCCGCATTTCTTGTTTTGAGAGCCTTTGCTTCTCTTGGACTGGTTTTAGGAGGCCGATCTCCCCTTTTCTTCAGTTAAACATGCCTTACCGACAAGTTTCACAGCCTCTATTCGGTCATCCTCCAGTTGGAGGTAGCGAGTTACATCAGTAAAGGTTTTTATACTCTCATTATGAGTAATGGTATGCTTCATGTGTCCTAACTAGCAAGGAGAGGTCTCATGATAGGTTGAATATGTTGCTTATCAGATAAGGCGCCTTTGGCTTCCTTAAGCTCCACTATCAAGTTCTATATTACCCTTAGGTGATGCCTTATGGAAGTGTTAGGACCCAGCTTGAAATTGTCAAGTTTGACAATGAGTCTCCTAAGCCTTGCAGCATAGGTACTGTCAAACTTGGATTTCAGTGCCACCCATATGGCAGAGGTAGAAGGGTGTGTTTTGAATTGCACTAACACATCGTCAATCATGGCACTTAGCATAGTGATTCTGTGATGGTGTCCCTTCTTTTCCAAGCCACTTAGCCATCCCAATCTCTTCGTGATGCATTCGCCTCAAGCTCTAGAAGAAAAGTTGTCAACATATCAGTGACTTCTTGTTCTTTGAGGACATATGATATCTTATGACGCCACATGCTGTAATTGTCTTCATTTAGCTTGTCACCTCCTATGAGGTCAGCTATGATAGATTTGATTCTTCTTTGAGACATCGTGCTATTATGTAGACAATAATGCGTTTTAGTATGCAACATGTACACTATTCAAGCAGGTCACAAAGTAGGTGTCTTGCCAGTTTCATGATCAAGAGACAACTAGGTTGGCTCCCATCCCATTGCTCCTAGTTTGCCTCTCACCTTTCTTATCTCTAACTTTCTTTAAACAAATCCACAACTTTCAGTTTTTCTCATGAAACTCCCACTCAATTAAAGTATTTGTAATTAAAAAACAAACTTTTATTAACGAAGCATGAATGTTTACAAAAAATGGATAACCCAAAATTAAAATCTCAAGGAGTAAATATGAACTAGAAGACAAAAAAATAAACAAGAACAAAAACTCATTCGTTCATGATATATTTCATTATTAGTTCCCTCAAGTTCTCTTATGAGTCTTTCTAGGATCCATAAAGACTTTGTTTGAAAAATCCTTCACTTAATATGTGTCCTCTTCTTACCAGTCCCTCTCCATGTTTGATTATGATGTTTGCGTAAGAGAATGCATCTTGCTCATTGGTAATTTATTTAGCATAATAGCTTAATTTTGAAGACAGATATTTTTTAATGTTTGTATTCATTAGCATGCTTTTCTACTATATGTCCAATTAGATCTATATCCTTAGGTTTGCAAACTTCTTCCTCTGGTTGGTTAGGAACACATTTCCTTTTACCATTGCTCTCCTTAGGTACATTAGGGCTTACTTGTGATTAAGATGTTTTTCTTTCATTAGTACTATCTTCAACATAATTACTTGAAGACTTCAGAGCATTAGAAAGAGGAGAATAACTTGGTGGTAATATTTTTGAAGAGGTGTTAGAATCTAAGGTTGCCATAGTTTTGCTAAACCCAAAAAAAAAATTTAAGTTTTTAGGAAAAAATACATTTATTTACAATTTTTTTGTACCAAAAATAAGCACATAATATATCAACTTGTAGCTCATGATTGAATTTTTCAGGCAAAATAGGGTCCAAAACTATGTTATCACCTGCCCATAGAAGCCTTCCTTTTAAAAAATGAAAAGAAAATAAAAGGGGAGAGGGTTGGCCCCTCTCGAGCTCGGCACGTGTCATCCACACGCCATCATGGTGGCATTTTTCTGCTGTGAAACCTACTCTGATGGATTTGTTTCCTCTTAAGGAGTCTAGTTATGTGCTTATTATGACCTAAAGGGCCCAGGATGGGCCCCACGTGCTCACATGGTGCATCGCAACAAAAATTTTAATAAAAAAAGAATCCTTTTTTAATAAAAATTTTTCTCTTTTTTTTTTTTGGGTTGGGTCGATCCACTGACCTGACTCCAAGAGAGGTCTAGGTCGAATCGACTTGGAAAGTAACGTTTCACTTAAAGTAAAACGCCGTGTCCTAGCTAGCCAAAACGATGTTGTTTTGGCTAGTCAGGTTATCCCTAACTCCTGGCCGGGTTGCTCTAGACTCGACTAGAGCTCTGATGGGTCCGTCACGACTTGCCACCCTTGGTCCTCCATAACTTCCACCTTCGAGCTCCATTTTATGTGTCTTAGATATCTACGAAATCATCTTTTTGAGTTCTACAACCTTATGGCCTTAGTTTCATTGAAAAAAAATGTTTTTTAAGAACAAAAAATAGGTTTAAATGGCCAACAACAGAGCTTTTTGAACAGGAGATTCTACCATGTTTTTGAACCTTATGGCTATACAGATAATATTTTCGGGCTTTACTTAGAAAACTAGAGTGGGTTTTGGAATAAAATTTGCAAGTCAATCAAGAAGCATATCAATGATGTAAATGATCGCACACATATATGGATGACGCAGCAAAAAATTCAAAAAAAAAATAGCGGAGCCGAAATAATACACACACACATATATAAAGCCTCAAGATTAGCAGGCCTCTAATGCCAATGTCAGATAAAATAAAGAAAGGACCAAGAAACATACCGATCAGATCTCAGGTCAGGTCAGTTGGATCCTCTAAGCTCACGCTATAAGTTAGACTATAAAAGTTTAAGCGTTGAGTGCACAATAGAGTACTTCTTTACAAAAAAGAATGAGAGAGAGAGAGTAGGAAAGCTCAACTCTTGGAGTGAGTTGAAATGATGGGTGGAGGCCTCTATTTATAGCTTAGCCAAGGGTATTTTGGGAAGCTAAAATATCCATTGAGCCCATCAGTTTGAATTTGAATTTTGGATATTCAAATATATCTTTGACTTATAAGATTATGATTTTTGAATTCAATCCAGAATCAATCATAATCTTATAAATACATGTACATATATAAAATCTATACAATATAAGTTAATTAAATTCGTATCGTAAGTGATTGGATTTGATTCAGTATGTTTACCAAATCAAACATATTATAATTTTGCTTGGATATTTGACTAATATATTCTCTTAATATCTAATCAAATAGTCCGATATATCAAGGACAGATCTAAGTCCAAAATCCAACATATAATGTTTTACTTTGAATTTTGATA
This sequence comes from Neltuma alba, assembly GCF_004799145.2. NCBI lineage: Eukaryota > Viridiplantae > Streptophyta > Magnoliopsida > Fabales > Fabaceae > Neltuma > Neltuma alba. Next base: position 645,379 of record NW_021635173.1, read on the forward strand.
ATAAAAATCCATGTACAATAAGGGGGAGTTGTCCACACACAAACATATATAGCTTGTAATTATTGATAAATCAGAAGTGTTTGTATGAATAATAATGGTCAAATTTGGTTCTGACAATTCTTATTATATATGTATTATTAATCATCTGCGTAATATATTTTGACTTTTTTTAAATTTTAAAAGGTGCATCTCCTTATAAATGTTACTTTTCTTATTCTTAATATAAGACCTATTTAATTAATTTAATTAGATTAAGAAGGTTAAGTAAGTTAGCTAATTATAAACAATAGGATACACTTTTCCTAAAACACTATAATCATCTTCCTTAATATTCTCTCTCCTTCTCCTATTTGCTTATGGTTAAGGGAATATCAAAAAAGATAATTTAGAAAAAAATTGATAAATATGAAAAACAGGTCTTATATTTAAAACTAAGATCAATTCAATAATTAAGTCTTGTATTAAAGACTAGAGGACTATAATTTATAGCAATTTAGATTATGCTATGTTTTTGGGGGGAAAAATAGAAATGCATCACATGATTTTTTGTTGGCATTTCAATTTCTTCCTTTTTCCCGCACATAATAATAACAATGACAATAACAATAACAATAATATTATTGTTATTTAAAAACTATATAACAATAACAATAACAATAACAATAACAATAATAATAACAATAACAACAACAATATTATTATTATTATTTAAAAACTATATTGTATTCTATACTCTAAAGTATTTTTTCACTAACATAAAATAATTTGGTCTCATCCTATAGGGACTCGGTAACATATGCACAGGAAATTATCCTTTTAATTTCCAGCTCCTTTCAACTACCAATTTAAAGGGAAGAAGATAAAGATTTCTATGCAATTTTGAAAGCAGCAAAAATAAATGGGCATCTAGGAAGTATGTACATATGTATATATACTATTTTACTTTGAATTTAGATAATAAAAAATCATGTACAAAAAGGGGGAGTTTTCCATATATAATTATTGATAAATCAGAAGTGTTATGTATGAATAATAATGGTCGGATTCGGTTTTGACAATCCCTATTATTCATGTATTATTAATCACTTGTGTATATTTCGACCTTTTTTTAAATTTCAAAAGGTGCACCTCCTTATAAATGTTATTCTTCCTCTACTTAATATAAGACATATTTAATTAATTTAATTAGATTAAAGAAATTAGGTAAGTTAGTTAATTATAAGAAATATGACATGCTTTTTCTAAAACATCATCATCATTTTCCTTAATATTCTCCCTCCCTCTCCTACTTGATTATGATTGAGAGAGTATTAATTGGGATAATTTAGAAAAAAAATTAATAAATATGAAAAAATATGTCTTATATTTAGGACCAAGATCAACTCAATAATTAAATCTTATATTAACGACCGAAGGATTATAATTTACTCCTCCGGTCCTTAATATAGGACCCAATTCTTGAGTTGGTTTTGGTCCTAAATATAAGACCCATTTCTCATATTTTTTAATTTTCTCTAAATTACCCCTATGGATACTCCCCCAACCATAATCAAGTAGAAGAGGGAGATGGGGTATTAAGAAAGATGATTATGGTGTTTTAGGAAAAATGTGTCACTTTTCTTATAATTAACTAATTTACCTAACTTCCTTAATCTAATCAAATTAGTTAAATGGGTCTTATATTAAAGACCGGAGGAGTATATCAATTTGATATGTATACTAATATTAATTATACTCCCCCAGGAGTCATTAATATAAGAGTTAAATAAATACTCATACTAGCCATCCCGTTAAAAAGAAAGAAAGAGGAGTCACCATCAAAATTTTAGAAGGTTAATTGTGAAAACCTAAAAAATATAGTCTATAAAGACCGAATAGGGTTCGGGAGTCGATTGCGTGTAGGAAAAGTGTTAGGCACCCCATAACACCCATTGAAGAGAATGGTTACCCTAAGTCAACTACTCAAAATTAATATGACCTTTTATTATATTTTAATTACCCTAAAAAAATAAAGATAGAAACAAGAAAATTTTTTATTTACAAAAAGGAAAAAAATAAATTATTTATAAAGTTGGACTTGGCCTAGGAAAAAAACTTAGGGTCTACTTACCCTTGAGAGGGATCAAAACCCATATAGTTTGGGGGTAAAAATACTTCTTACTTGGTTGGTACTTTTTACAAAATATTTATTCAATCAAAAAATTTTTTTTGTGTTTTGGTATTTTTTTAACATATGAAAACAATTTTTGTATTTTTTTTAGAAAATATTTTTTTGAAAGAAAGTTTGGATTACTTTACCTGCAGAGGTTCTTATAACCTCACATGGGAAGATAATCATTCAAGCCTGTAAAGGCTCTAAAAACCTCACACCACCTTGAAAAATGTTTTCAGATTATATATATACATATTTAAAACAGACTTTATTTTTTATTATTTATTTATAAACATGGGGCCAAAATTATTTTCTTTCTTTTATTTCAAAAGAAAAATTTGTATAATCACATTAGTATCATTGCAGTGACTCCTATAGTCTCACATGATTTATCAATAAATCTAGATACCTGCAGAGGTTTTGAAAACCTCACGTGGTATATATTTTAAGAAGAGAAGAGCTTTCAAAAACAAAGAAAGAACACTCAAAAGTAATTCAACATGGGAACTCAAGTTAAACATAATAGATAGGAATGAAAATTCATACTTGATGCTCTACATGTTAATTAGCTAAAAAAAGAATACATTATATAATAAGCCAATAATAAAAAATTATATACACATATTAGCAAAATGACATGGACAAAAATAAAATAAATAAATAAAACAAGAAAGTAGATGTCAAAGTGAGTACATATGGGAGATAATAGATAAAGCCATATTTTGAACAAATCAAAAGGAAAGAGAGTAGTGTGAATTAATTAAAATCATGTTTGATTCAACCCTCTAGCCATCACTATTCAAACTCACAAAAGTGATAACAATAACAAGAGCATAGGCTTTTCTTGGGTAGAAGAAAGAAAAGATGAACAAAAGACTTTTCTCTAGTTGGGCCTCCTCTCTCTTTCCCCAACCTAACTCATTGCCATAAAATAAGATGACAAGAAAGCTCTCTACGTTGCCTCCTTTTTGACATAGTCAGTCATGGTACTTAGCATAGTAATTCTGGCGATGGTATCCCTTCTTTTCCAGGCCTCATAACTGTCCTGGTCCCTTCGTGATGCATTCACCTCAGGCTCTGGAAGGAAAGTTGTCAACACATCAGTGACTTCTTGATCTTCGAGGACATATGATATCTTACCACACCACATGCTGTAATTATCTCTGTTTAGCTTGTCACCTCCTACGAGGTCAGCTATGATGGACTTGATTCCTCTTTGAGACATCGTGCTATCACATAAACAACAATGCATTTTAGTATGGTATGCAACATACACGTTATTCAAGCAGGTCATAGATCGTCCGGGTAAAAGTCTTGCCATTTTCATGATCAGGAGACAATTAGGTTGGCTCCCATCCCATTACTCTTGGTTAGCATCTTACCTTTCTTATCTCTGACTTTTCTTGAACATATCCCCAATTTGAGTTTTCCTCATGAAATTCCCTCTCAAATAAAGCATTTATTATAATAAAAAATAAACTTTATTAATGAAGCATAAATGTTTACAAAGATTTGGATAATTCAAAAATAAAGTCTCAAAGAGTAAACATAAAATGAAAAAGGAAAAATAAACACGAACAAAAACTCATTCGTTCATGATGTATTTTATCATGGGTTCTCTGAAACTCTCTTTAACGTCTTTCCAGCATCTACAAAGACTTTGTTTAAAAAATCCTTCACTAAATATGTGTCCCCTCCTTGCCAGCTCCTCTCTGTATTGGATTACAATGTTTGAGAAAAAGAGTACGTCTTGCTTATTGATAATTTGTTTAGCACAATAGCTTAATTTTGAAAACAAACATTTTTTTTATGCTTGTATTGATTAGCATGCTTTTCTACTATTTGTTCAATTAAATCTATGTCCTTAGGTCTACAAACTTCTTCCTCTTGTTGGTCAGGAACACATTTCCTTTTACCACTACTCCCTTCTGGTACATTAGAGCTCACTCGTGATTGAGGCGTCTTTCTTTTCTTTGTACTTTCTTTAGCATAATTATTTGAAGACTTTGGAGCATCAGAAAGAGGAGAATAACTTGGATATATTTCAAAAGAATGGCTAGAATTTGAGATTGTCGTTTCCTAAACCCAAAGAAAAATAAAGTTTAAGTTAAGAGGGGAAAAACAAAAATAAAACATTTATTTACTATTTTTCATACCCATAAAATCATCAAAAATAAGCAAATAATATATCAATTTGTAGCCCATGATTTTAGGAATATTTTAGGCCAATAGGGCCCAAAAATAAGCCTCCATGCGCCCTCACGCGCCCCAAGAAGCCTTCTATTTTTTTTTTTGAAATTTAAAGAAGTAGAGGGTCGCCCACTCTTTGGGCTTGGCATGTGTCATCCACATGCCTCCTTAATGGTGTTATTCTGTCACCAGACCCACATTTTTTTATTCCTCACATCTTAAGGAGTCTAACTATGTGCTTTTTGTGACCTAAGAGGCCCTGGGTGGACCCCACGCGCCCACATGGTGCGTTTTTAGGAAAAAAAATTTTAAAAGAATATTTATTTGAAAAGATTTTTTTTCAAATTTTTTTTTTGGGGTTGGGTCGGTTTACCAACCTTACTCTATGGAGGATCCGAGTCGAGTTGACCCAGAACACTGTGTTTCACAATGTTTCAAGGCAGCCCAAAATGGATTCCATAGAGTCCAACCAAGTATGGGAGGTAGTTGATCCACCACCTGGCCAAAAAGCAATTGGGAGCAAGTGGGTTCTCAAGTACAAATGTAGGGCTGATGGATCAATTGATAAACCCAAAGCAAGGTTAGTTGCCAAAGGGTATACACAATGGGAAGGAGTAGATTACGGAGACACCTTCTCACTTGTTGTACGTTTCAACTCGATACGACTGATACTGGCTCTAGTAGCAAGTTTAGACTTAGGGTTACATCAGATGGATGTAAAAACTGCTTTCTTGAATGGAGAACTAGATGAAGAAATCTATATAGAACAGCCTGAGGGCTTCATACAGAAAGGGAAGAAACAAAAGGTTTGTAAACTCTTGAGATCTATTTATGGACTCAAGCAATCATCTAGGCAGTGGTACTTAAGGTTCCATAAAGCCATAAGCTCCTATGACTTTGAAATGATCGAGGAAGATTACTGCATCTATATCAAGCGGTTTGGAGACAACTTTGTCATTCTATCCCTCTACGTCGATGACATACTCCTAGCTGTTACCAATCTTAAATTAATAAAGATGATCAAAGAGTGGTTATCCTTGAACTTCAAGATGAAAGACATGGGTGAAGCAGAATATATCTTAGGCGTTAAGATAAGAAAAGATCATTCTAGAAAATTGGTGTTATTGTCACAAAAGGCATACATAGCAAAGATTCTTGAGCGTTTCAATATAAGAGACTGTAAGCATATGGATACCCCTGTAGTTAAGGGACATAACCTAAGCAAGGAAATACGCCCTATAAAACAATGTGATATAGAACGCATGAAGAGAGTCCCATACTCGAGTGACATTGGCAACCTAATGTACGCTATGTTGTGTACCAGGCCAAACATATGCTTCGCAGTTAGACTTATGAGCCGATTCCAATCTAATCCAAGAGTAAAACACTGGGAAGCTATAAAGAAGATTATGAGATATCTAAAAGGAACCATGGACTATGAGTTGTGCTAGCAAGAAAACGGCCTTCCTGTGGAGGGTTATTCCAATGTTGATTGGGTAGGAGACCTGGACGAGCGACACTCGACATCAAGCTATGCTTTCTTGCTAAACAACAGAGCAATCTCCTAGAGCAGCAAGAAACAAACATGTGTGTTTCTGTCATCCATGAAATCAAAATATGTAGCATGTGTTGCAACTGTCCAAGAAGCTGTATGGCTCAAAAGATTCTTAGTATGATTGGGAATCTATGGTGGTAGTGAGGGACCAACTCTAATTCACTGCGATAGTCAAGCAGCGATAGCCTATGCAAAGGACCCTAGGTACCACAATCATACTAAGCATATAGACATAAAATATCACTTTGTAACGGACATGATCGCTAAGAAACAAGTGATAGTTCAATACTTGTTCACTCATAAGATGTTGGCAGATCCTCTAAGCAAGCCTATAGCTAGAGATCCTTTTGTCAAGCATGTAAAGGCCTTGGGCATGCGTAGAGCATGATGTATTGAACTCATTTTTCTTTTTGATACTTTTTCTTGTTCAATTATGTAGGCACAAGGCATGTTGTACTGAACTTTTTTTGTTTCCTCTTACTTAGTAACTTAATGCATTTTATCTAGTTCAAAGAAATTTTCTTGTACATATATTTGTGTATTTATACATGCATAGACAGGAGGTATGCAATACCAATATGTCATATAGGTCATACGGTTGGCTCACTCACACGAGCAACTGCCTCGCTGTGTTCTCATGGGACATAGAATGTTTGATAGCAAATGATCACCATGAGATGGTAGAGAAGAATTAGTGCACAAATGTCCCCTCAGCTAGACTGAGATGAGACCCATAAAAGTCTGGGCCAAATCATAGATAATGTGTAATCCATAAGACCTGTAGCCAGATGAAGAACTCTTCACTTGTAAGACGTCATATATAGTTGTGATAAAAGAGCTCCTGGTTCAAACGTCGGAGTGCATTTAGAACTTAGTGTGTACGGTGCTACTAAAACCAAAAGCAACATACTCCACTTAGTAGATCGAGCACCGTAGCATACAATTCATACTGCATAAGGTCACTCAAATTTGCAAAATGGGGCGTAGATGGAAGATCCTTGATCCATTACAGTGTGAGTCCTAGAAAGTAAATAAACCTTTCATAATGCCCTTAAGACTTAGACAGCATCACAAGTGTTTGGTTTAGTGACAGCTACTCTAGCCTAAACCCCATGGTCAAGAATGATACGATCTAACGGGTCAAGACTGGGAAAACGACTATGACAAATCTAAATGATGAATAGTCAGAAGGAAGATTTATCCTAAAGTACACATCTATGTTAGTGTCTGTGACATGTCCCTTGCAGGTTGAACAGAAAACAAAGCAAGTGTAGATACCATACGTATCGGAAGGCAATCTGAGTAAACAAAATGACTTGAGAGGGATTAGGTATGCCATAAGTAAAGTGTGTGGATAAAACTAGTACATTTGAGGCAACAAGCATACAATTTGTAGGTACACCAAGGGTGTTCTTATGTGCTGGCCCTGTATAAAAGACTCCTAGCGCACAAGCACCCAAATTGATGATGTTATGTCCACGCGGTCATGACAAACACCTAGTATGAAGCAATAAAAGATTTAGCTATCACACGATGGACAACCCATCAAGTGCGAGTGGGAGATGTTGGATTTTGGCTTTGGATCCACCCTTGATGGGCCGGACTATTTGACTACATATTAAAGAGAATATACCGGTCAAATATCCAAGTAAGATTATGATATGTTTGACTTGGTCAAACATCCTGAATCAAATCCAATCGGTTACGATATAAATTTAATTAATTTGTATTATATATAAATTTAATTAATTTATATTGTATAGATTAAATATATATTACGTATATATATTTAGAATTAATTGTGATTGATTCTGGATTTGAATTCAAATATCATGATATTCTGAGATAAGGATATATTTATATATCCTAACTCAGATTTAACCTGATGGGCTCAGTGGATATTTTGGCTTCCCAAAATACCCCTGACAAAAGCTATAAATAGAGGCTTCTACCCATGAGTCCAATGCACTCCAATAGTTGAGCTTTCCTACTATCTCTCACTCTCTCTCTTATTCTCTCTTACAAAGAGGTGCTCTGCTGTGCACTCAAAGCTTACACTTTTTTAGTCTAGCTTATAGTTTGAGCTCAAAAGATTCGACCTATCTGACCCGAGATCCGACCCGGTACATTTCCCGATCCAATATTGGATTTTGGGCTTGGATCCGCCCTTGATGGGCCAGACTATTTGACTGCATATTAAAGAGAATATACTAATCAAATATCCAAGCAAGATTATGATATGTTTGACTTGGTCAAACTTCCTAAATCAAATCCAATTGGTTACGATATAAATTTAATTAATTTGTATTATATATAAATTTAATTAATTTATATTGTATAGATTAAATATATATTAAGTATATATATTTAGAATTAATTGTGATTGATTTTAGATTTGAATTCAAATATCATGATATTATGAGATAAGGATATATTTATATATCCTAACTTAGATTTAACATGATGGGTTCAGTGGATATTTTGGCTTCCCAAAATACCCCTGACAAAAGCTATAAATAGAGGCTTCCACTTATCAGTCCAACTCACTCCCATAGTTGAGCTTTCCTACTATCTCTCACTCTCTCTCTTATTCTTTCTTACAAAGAGGTGCTCTGCTGTGTACTCAAAGCTTAGACTTTTATAGTCTAGCTTATCGCATGAGCTCAGAAGATCCAATCGATCTGACCCGGGATCTGAGCCGGTATGTTTCTCGATCCATTATCTATTTATTCTAACATTGTCATTAGAGCCATACTGATCTTGAGGCTTTATATATATGTGTGGGTATATTGTACGGACTACTTTTTTTTTGAATTCTTCTGCTACGCTGACCATGCTTTTTTTTTTTGCATTAATCAAATGCTTGAGTATTGAATTCCAAAACTCACTCTGATTTTACAAATGATGCTTGAAAATACTATCTATAATGCTATGAGGTTTAAAAACGTGATCGAAATCCATTTTTTGAAAGCTCCAATGTCGGCCGTACGAGCCAGTTTTTAGGTCTTTAAAAATAATGTTTTTTTAAAGAAAATAAACCTATAGAGTTATAGAACACAAAAATCCAAGTTCATAGACACCTAAAACGCATAAAACGAAGCTCAGAGGTGGAAGTTGGCAGGTCACGACAGACCTGTCAGAGTTCTAACCGGGTTCGGGTCAACTTGACTGGAGGTCAGGGATGACGTTTACAACCCAAAATGACGTCGTTTTGGGCTGCCTTGAAACGCTGCGTTTCACTTAAGGGAAACACAACGTTCGGGGTCAACTTGACCCAGATCCTCCATGGAGTCAGGTCGGTGGACAAACCCGGCAAAATTTTTTTAAAAAATATTTTTAAATAAATATTCTTTTAAAAAAAGGAATATTTTTTTCTAAAAACGCACCATATGGGCACGTGGGGTCCACCCAGGGCCTCTTAGGTCACAAAAAGCACATAGTTAGACTCCTTAAGAAGCGAGGAATCAAAATAAGTAGGCCCGTTGACGGAATAACACCGTTAAGGTAGCATGTGAACGACATGCGCCAAGCCCGAGAGTAGGTGATCCTCTTGTAACATTCCATTTTTTTTTAAAGGTAGGTCACGGCCCACCGGGGATTAACTCCCCTCCCCCAAAACAAACAGTGGGTAGCCGCGTGCCACCCACTATTAAAATATATATATTTATATATTTTAATATATTATATTTATCTATATATATATTTTAAATGTATATTAATTATTATTTAACTATTATTTATTAATTAGTAGTCTACCCGTAATTAAGATTAGCTTCAATGATAATTAATTAATCTCATTTTAATAAGCTAAAATCTAAATATATATATTTTTGGATGTTACACCTCTCCCCTTAAAAAAAAAAATAGAAGGCTTCTTAGGGGGCGTGAGGGCATATAGAGGCTTATTTTTGGACCCTGTTTGGCCTAAAATATTCCTAAAATTATGGGCTAAAAATTGATATATTATGTGCTTTTTTTTTTTTTGGGTAGGAATAATAGTAAATAAATGTTTTATTTTTTTTTTCCCCTCTTAACTTAAACTTTATTTTTCTTTGGGTTTAGAAAATGGCAATCTCAAATTCTAACTACTGTTTTGAAATATATCCAAGTTATTCTCCTCTTTCTAATGCTCCAAAGTCTTCAAATAATTATGCTGAAAAAAGTACAAATAAAAGAAAAATGCCTCAATCACGAGTGAGCTCTAATGTACCTGAGGGGAATAGTGGTAAAAGGAAATGTGTTCCTGACCAACAAGAGGACGAAGTATGCAGACCTAAGGATATAAATTTAATTGAACAAATAGCAGAAAAGCATGCTAATGAATACAAGCATAAAAAACGTCTGTTTTCAAAATTGAGCTATTATGCTAAACAAATTATCAATGAGCAAGACGCACTCTTTTTCTCAAACATTGTAATCCAATACAGAGAGGAACTGGCAAGGAGGGGACACATTTAGTGAAGGATTTTTTAAACAAAGTCTTTGTAGATGCTAGAAAGACATTAAAGAGAGTTTGAGAGAACCCATGATAAAATAGATCATGAAAGAATGAGTTTTTGTTCGAGTTTATTTTTTCTTTTTCATTTTATGTTTACTCTTTGAGATTTTATTTTTGGATTATCCAAATCTTTGTAAACATTTATGCTTCATTAATAAAGTTTTTATTATTATTATTATTATTATTATTATTATTATTATTTATTATTATAAATGCTTTATTTGAGTGGGAGTTTCATGAGGAAAACTCAAATTGGGGATATGTTCAACGAAAGTCAAAGATAAGACAGGTAAGATGCTAACCAGGAGTAATGGGATGGGAGCCAACCTAGTTATCTCTGATCATGAAAATGGCAAGACTTTTACTCGGACAATCTATGACCTACTTGAATAACGTGTATGTTGCATACCATACTAAAATGTATTGTTGTCTATGTGATAGCACAATGTCTCAAAGAGGAATCAAGTCCATCATAGTTAACCTCGTATGTGGTGACAAGCTGAACGGAGACAATTACAGCATGTGGTGTCGTAAGATATCATATGTCCTTGAAGAACAAGAAGTCACTGATGTGTTGACAACTTTTCTTCCAGAGCCTGAGGCAAATGCATCACGAAGGGACCAGGACCGCTACGTGGCCTGGAAAAGAAGGGATACCATCGCCAAAATTACTATGCTAAGTGCCATGACTGACGATGTGTTGGTACAATTCAAAACACACCCTTCTGCCTCTACCATGTGGGCGGCACTGAAATCCGAATTTGACAATACCTCTGCTGCAAGGTTTATGAGACTCACCGTCAAACTTGACAATTTCAAGCTGGGTCCTAACACTCCTATAAGGCATCACCTAAGGGCAATGCAAAAATTGATCAGGGAGCTTAAGGAAGCCTAAGGCGCCTTATCTGATGAGCAACAGATTCAAGCTGTCATGAGATCTCTCCTAGCAAGTTAGGACACCGTGAAGCATACCATTAATTATAACGAGAGTATAAAAACCTTTACTGATGTAACTCCCTATCTCCAACTGGAGGATGATCGAATGGAAACTGTAAAACCTGTCGGTAAGGCATATTCAACTAAAGGAAAGGAAGGACTAACCTCCCAAAACTAGTCTAAGAGAACCAAAGGTTCTCAAAATAAGAAAGGCAGCCTTAAAGTGAAGAAGGTAAATAATTCCTTCAAGAAAGGCAAGAAATCTATAAAGAAACGGAACATAGCAACCATCAAATGCTATGCTTACCAACAAAAGGGGCATTATGCCAAGGAGTGCCCTGAGCAAAAAAAAATATTGGATTCAAATTCGATAGATTTCTCTTATGTTTCTAGCACTGCGTTTATTGCTGAAACTAATCCTGTTTGGGTTATAGACTCGGGGGCCACAGACCACGTGCGGAAGGATCATGGCAACTTCACATAATTTCATCGGTTACCAGCAAGAAGCAGATGGCTTTTTGTTGGGAACAACGCAAGAGTAGAATTCAAAGCGATCGGTCCTTGTGAGTTGACTCTGCATGGAGGAAAAACCCTAGTCCTATAAAATATCCTCTATGCTTTGAAAATCCAATGAAATCTTGTGTCTATTATTTCCTTAGTTAAATTTCATTTCAATGTCCTTTTTTATGATTTCATAGTAGACATTTCGTATAGGACCAATTTTTCAGTTTATGGTTATGTTTCGGATGGTTTCTTTGTTTTAGAGAATTTCAATGACAATTTTTCTAGTTCTTGCTATGCACTTTCTTGTGATGTCAATTACGATATATGGCACACTACATTAGGACATATTGGTCAAAAATGCATAACTAAACTAGAAAAAGAGGGTTTACTAGGAAATGTGTCCAAAAAGAAAATGTCTCTGTGTGAATATTGCCTCGCTGGTAAGAGCACAAGGAAACCTTTCGGAAAGGCAACCAGGGCTAACCACCCTCTTGAACTGGTATACTCTGATATTTACATACCAATGAGTGTTAAGGCACGTCACGGAGCATGGTATTTTATTACCTTCATTGATGATTCTTCCCGATATGGCTATACTTCCTTATTTCCCACAAATATGAGGTATTAGAGTGCTTTAGAAAATATCTCAATCTAGTGAAAAATCAGCTAGGTTCAAAAATCAAAGCCTTAAGAACTGACCAAGGTTGAGAATACCTCTTTGATCAATTCAAGGAGCTCTGTGGAGAAAGGGGTATTGTTAGGAAACTAACAATCCCGGCACTCCTCAACAAACTGAAGTTGCTGAAAGGAGAAACAAAACTCTCCTCGATATGGTTAGATCAATGATAGCACAAGTTGAGCTTCCAACCTCATATTAGGGAGATACTCTTTTAACTGCCACATTTGTACTTAACCGAGTGCCTTCTAAGTCAGTCACCACAACCCCTTATGAATCATGGACAAACCGCAAACTAGATCTAAGCATCCTAAGACCATGGGGCTCAGTGGCCTACATTCATGATTCTTCCTATAAGCATAACAAGCTACAACCGAGGGGCAAAAAGTGTATCTTCATAAGATACTCTGAGAACTCTAAGGGGTATGTCTTCATTGGTGAAAATGATGACGGCTCAGTGACTGAGATAGAGTCAAGGGACGCAACATTCATTGAAACTGAATCTCCTAGTAGAGGGAGGATTGATCAAACAAGCTATCTTTATGAGAATGATAGCAATGAGGTACAACAAAGTGTTCCTCAGTCTACTGATCTGAGTGGGAGGGTTGAATCATTTTCACAACAAGGTCTAACTCAGCCACAAGAAGAAAGTCCTACAGCAACCCCACTAAGGAGAAGTAACAGAGACAAAACTCCTAGGAGATACTTCTTAATTGAAGCAGCAACCTTCATCATTAGTCCAAAAAATGGTTAAGAATATCCCATAAGTGTTAAAAAAAGCACTAACAGGGCCTGTTAAGGAAAAATGGCAAAAGGCCTTACAAGAGGAAATGGATTCTATAGAGTCCAACCAAGTATGGGAGGTAGTTGATCCACCACCTGGCTAAAAAGCAATTGGGAGCAAGTGGGTTCTCAAGTACAAACGTAGGGCTAATGGATCAATTGATAAACCCAAAGCAAGGTTAGTTGCCAAAGGATATACACAACGGGAAGGAGTGGATTACGGAGACACCTTCTCACTTGTTGTACGTTTCAACTCGATACGACTGATACTGGCTCTAGTAGCAAGTTTAGACTTAGAGTTACATCAGATAGATGTAAAAACTGCTTTCCTGAGTAGAGAACTAGATGAAGAAATCTATATAGAACAGCCTGAGGGCTTCATACAAAAAAAAAGGAATAAAAGGTTTGTAAACTCTTGAGATCCATTTATGGACTCAAACAAAGCTATAACTTAAGGTTCTACAAAGTTATAAGCTCCTATGACTTCAAAATGATCAAAGAAGATCACTGCATCAATATCAAGCGGTTTAGAGACAATTTTGTTATTCTATCCCTCTACATCGATGATACACTCCTAGCTGGTACCAATCTTAAACTAATTAAGATGATCAAAGAGTGGTTATCCTTGAACTTCGAGATGAAAGACTTGGGCGAAGCAGAATATATCATAGGCGTTAAGATAAGAAGAGATCGTTCTAGAAAATTGCTGTTATTGTCACAAAAGGCATACATAGCAAAGATTCTTGAGCGTTTCAATATAAGAGACTGTAAGCATATGGATACCCTTGTGGTTAAAGGACATAACCTAAGCAAGGAAATGCGCCCTATAAAACAATGCGATATAGAACACATGAAAAGAGTCCCATACTTGAGTGTCGTTGGCAGCCTAATATACGCTATGTTGTGTACTGGGCCGGACATATACTTCACAATTAGACTTGTGAGCCGATTCCAATCTAATCCAAGAGTAAAACACTGGGAAGCTGTAAAGAGGATTATGAGATATCTAAAAGGAATCATGGACTATGAGTTGTGCTATCAAGGAAACAACCTTCGTGCAGAGGGTTATTCTGATATTGATTGGGCAGGAGACCTGGACGAGCGACACTCAACATCAGGCTATGCTTTCCTACAGAGCAATCTCCTGGAGCAGCAAGAAACAAACATGTGTGTCGCTTTCATACATGAAAGCAAAATATGTAGCATGTTCTGCAGTTGTCCAAGAAACTGTATGCTCAAAAGATTCTTAGTACGATTCGGAATCCATAGTGGTAGCGAGGGACTAACTCTAATTCACTCTGATAGTCAAGCAATGATAGCCTATGTAAAGGACCCTAAGTACCACAATCATACTAAGCATATAGACATAAAATATCACTTTGTAAGGGATATGATCGCTAAGAAACAAGTGACAGTTCAATACTTATCTGCTCATAAGATGTTGGCAAATCTCCTAACCAAGCATATAGGTAGAAATCCTTCTGTTAAGCATATAAAGGCCTTGGGCATGCATAGAGCATGATGTATTGAACTCCTTTTTCTTTTTGATCCTTTTTCTTGTTCAATTATGCAAGCACAAGGCATGTTGTACTGAACTTTTTTTGTTTCCTCTTACTTAGTAACTCAATGCATTTTATCTAGTTCAAAGAAATTTTCTTGTATATACATTTGTGTATTTATATATGCATAGGCATGAGGTATACAACACCAATATGTCGTACAGGTCATAAAGTTGGCTCACTCACATAAGCAACCGCCTCACTATGTTCCCATGGGATATAAAAGGTTTGACAGCAGATGATCACCATGAGATGGTAGAGAAGAATCAGTACACAAATGTCCCCTCAGCTAGACTGAGATGAGACCCATAAAAGTCTGGGCCGAATCATGGATAATGTGTAATCCATGAGACCTATAGCCAAATGAGGAACTCTTTACTTGTAAGACGTCATATGTAGTTGTGATAAAAGAGCTCCTGGTCAAATATTGGAGTGCATTTAGAACTTAAGCTTGTATGGTGCTACTAAAACCAAAAGTGACATACTCCACTTAGTAGATCGAGCACCATAGCATGCAATTCATACTCCATTATCTATTTATTCTGACATGTCTTGCAAAGAAGTGCTCTGATGTGCACTCGAAGCTTTGACTTTTATTGTCTAGCTTATAGCGTGAGCTCAGAAGATCTGACTCGAGTTCCGACCCCGTACGTTTCCCGATCCGTTATCTATTTATTCTGACAATACCAATGTCGGAATAAATAGATAATGGATCGAGAAACGTACGGGGTCGGATCTCGGGTCGGATCTTCTGAGCTCACGCTATAAGCTAGACAATAAAAGTCAAAGCTTTGAGTACACAGGAGAGCACCTCTTTGTAAGAAAGAATAAGATAGAGAGAGAGAGAGATAGTAGGAAAGCTCAACCATTGGAGTGAGTTGGACTAATAGGTGAATGTCTCTATTTATAGCTTTTGTCAGGGGTATTTTGGGGAGCTAAAATATCCACTGAGCCCATCAGGTTAAATCTGAATTAGGATATATAAATATATCCTTATCTCATAATATCATGATATTTGAATTCAAATCCAGAATCAATCACAATTAATTCTAAATATATATATATACTTAATATATTTAATCTATACAGTACAAATTAATTAAATGTATATATAATATAAATTAATTAAATTTATATCGTAACTGATTGGATTTGATTCAGGATGTTTGATCGAGTCAAAGATATCATAATCTTGCTTGGATATTTGACCTATATATTCTCTTAATATCCAGTCAAGTAGTCCGGCCCATCAAGGACGGATCCAAGCCCAAAATCCAACACCAACAATCTCTCCCTCAAGTGTGTGTCATATAAATATTTTTCTTATTTTTGTATTTCAAATAGAGTGAATAATATATAGTAAGCTAATAACATATATTTAACTTGAAAATCCACATGCTTCCTGATTTGGATATAATCATGGATTTCAATCCAATTGAACTATTACCTTCAAACCCTTTGATAAACAAATATTCTGATATATATATATATATGTTTGTGGGCCATAATTTTCATTATCAATTCCTTTTCTGCCCACAAAAAAAATGGGGGAACTACATTAGTTATTCAATAACTATATCAATTTTGTTACCAGTTTTTTTCAAACTATATCAACCTTTTGTTATTAGTTCTTCTAGAATTATATCAATTTTTTTATTACATATAACTCTTCAGAAAATGCTGTGTATAGTTCTCCAGGAACTAACATATATTATTATTATTTCACTATATGATATACTTCACTTCTTGTTATGCTTTTTTAAAATATGAAGTATTTTTTTCAAAACATATATATTTTCTCAATATTTTGTTATTTAAAAACATTACTTCTTTGTATACATTATGTAATGCTTCAAAACTTATTCATAAATTTATAAATTCAACATAAAGATATTTATAAGGACTAAAATCAAACTATGTAGTTACAAAGATTTGAATCATAAGCCTTTAAGACTATTTATAAGTCATTAGTCTCCAAGACTCTATATAATAAATATATTTTTTAAAAATCATTTGTGTCACTCAATATTTGAAACATAAGCCTTCGAGGCTTTAAAAACACCATTAGTTATTATTTTCATGTCATTCAATAACATGATTGTAATAGTTGCTGGTCATTTAGTAATAGAAAATTATAATATTAATAAATATCAAATTGAATGTCAAGAATATATGAGAATAAGATAAGAATAAAATTTAAGATTTAAATTAATAAAAAGTAAAACATAAAAGTAACATGAAATAAGAAGAAAAAGTAAACTCTTACACCAACACATTCTTCACTATATAGTCAATAGTTTCTCATAATAAAAGACATTTGAGCCATTAGTCTTGTGGGTTATAATATTTATAGCCCTCAAATAAAAAATTCTAATTATCATAATTTTCTTTTATAAACAAACCATATAATAATCTTCTAGAGAATCAAAACTATATGGCTTTAGGCCATTTAATTAAAAAATAAAAAATAAAGATACATAGCATCTAGCCATTTAATTTCAAAATTAAAAAAAAATAATTTAAAATATATGGTTTCTAGTCATAAGATAGAAATTTGAAGTTATATAACTTCTAGTCATTAATAAAATAACAAAAATCAAATATATATGACTTCAGGCCATAAGATAGAAAACCAAAGTTATATATATAGCTGTTAGCCATTTAATAAGATATAAAAAAAATTAAATATATATGGCTTCTGGCCATAAAATAGAAAATTTAAGTTTTATGGCTTTTAACCATTTAATAAGATAACAAAAAATCAAATATATATAGCTTCTGGCCATAAGATAGAAAACCA
The DNA here is from genome assembly GCF_004799145.2 of Neltuma alba. Taxonomy (NCBI): domain Eukaryota; kingdom Viridiplantae; phylum Streptophyta; class Magnoliopsida; order Fabales; family Fabaceae; genus Neltuma; species Neltuma alba. Next base: position 663,032 of record NW_021635173.1, read on the forward strand.
AAATTATATGGCTACTAGCCATTTAATAAGATAAAGAAAAATTAAATATATATGGCTTCTAGTCATAAAATAGAAAATACAAGTTATATAGCTTCTAGCCATTTAATAAGATAAAAAAATCAAATATATATGGCTTCTAGTCATAAGATGAAAAATCATAACTAAATGACTTCTAGTTATTTAATAAGATAAAATAGCGAATATATATGGCTTCAAGCCATTTAATAAAATAGAGAATTAAATATATGTGTGTGTATATATATGGCTTCTAGTCATAAAATAAAAAGTTAAAGCTGTGTGGCTTATGGCCATAGTATAGAAAATCAAAATTATATGACTTCTAGCCATTTAATTTGAGAAGAATGAAAAATCAGAGTTATATGGCTTCTGACCATTTAATCTCTATGAGATGAAAAATTAGAATTATATGGCTTTTGGCCATTTAACTTTAGATGGCAACCCTTTAAGGATACTGTTGGTATCCATTGGAACTTCAAGTTCTATCAAAATAGTGACGTCAAGTCAATAAGGAATAGAAGAAAAAAATCCTCTCATCACAATTAGTTCAGAAGGTGTAATATCCATGTCAAAATTAAATTGTAGCGCTAAAATGTAAAAGAAAATCTCCAATCTTAACCATGGAACTAGATGTATAAAACAATAGTAAAAGATCTTTTCAATTCCATATAATGGCTCAGGTTATCCTAGAAGATCAATTACAGATACAAATACTTTGAAACACCATATATACAATGTTTGAGATATTTTCATTTGAATAGAATAAACAATATTTTAGGGAAAAAAATCATAGAGGTGATACTCTAAAGTTATGCAAAGGATCAAAGGTATGTTATACATATCTTGGTTAGAGCTTCGTGCTTATAACGTATTATGCACAACTTTATATCTTTGGTAGAATCTACAGATTACATAATAATAGGAGATAATTATGAGATATAGAGATAATGTGAGATATTGTAGATTATAGAAGATATAGGAGATAATAAGAGATATATGCACATTTGTAAAGATATTATTATATTTATAACAGATTTTCTTTTTTGGGTAGATTTTCAAACTTGGTCTTCAAGAAAGCATCAAGAAGGATATTTCTTTTATTATTATTATTTTCTATTGATTTCTTATTTATTAGATTTATTATTATTTTTGCGGGCCCCGACAAAATAGGGTGTTTACATTGGACTTAAGAACTAATTCCTTTCAGGTTTAGAGTGGTTAAGAAATAGCTCTTTCAACAAGTACGCTTCCCGGGATTTAAACTTGTGTTCTCCTGGGATGAGGCTGCTGCCACCTCAACGAACCGCTTGTTGGTTATTGGGTAAATTTTTTTTATTCGAAAATGACTTGACCACACGGCACAAGCATATTTTTAAAAGAAAATACTTACAAAGTAGAAATTGACATTTTTCACTAAAAAAAGTAATTTGGTTCACAGATGTGGTCATTTTATTTTATTTCTTCCGTAATAAATGCATCCTTCTTTTGATTTTTATCAATATAAGAAGAAGCATATTAATATAAAAATGCCAATTGAAGGTGGGGTAAATGTCAAATTTAAATTAAGTAAAAACAATATTACGAAAGGGGTTAACACTAATAGAAAGGGCTAGTCCCTCACAACGTAACGAATCAAAGTTTGAATCTGTACTGAAAGAAGTACTCATTTTTAGTGTTTGATAGTACATCAGATAGGATTATCAGCAATTAGAGGATAGAATTATCTCTAATAGAAGAATACATATGTATACCAACACAAAATAAGAAAGAACATTTGAAATGTTAATTGTTGTGAATTTTTATAATTACTATTTTTATTAAACCAAGTCTGCTTAAGTTACAGTTGGCAAAGAAAAGTCCCCTTAAATTATAATTCATTGAAATGGTCCATCTCCTATTAACCCTAACTAACCTCTCCCTTTGTTTTCGTTTTTTAACTGTACTTGTCATTTGCATCATAAATTAACAAATAATACATGATAAATTTATAACTAATGTGTATAACTACATAGAAATTGGAACACGCAAGAAAAATTATTATTCTAAATAAGTCTTACCTGTTATTTGACTAGACTATTTTACCCACGCATGCACATCAATTTTTAGTTAGTATTATCTTGGTAGTTTCATTTCTTGTGCACTAGTTCATCCACAAATTTTGAGAAAATATCTGAAAGTAACCATAAAAACAAAACACTAAAGTACATATGCATTGACCCATATCTATTTTATCCTTATGACTGAGTCACAAGCGCACGTTGCTCATACGAAAAATTCGAGTTTCTTTCAAGTAATTTTGTTACTTGAGTAAGTGGATAAAAACAAAGGAAAAAAATTAGATAAAAAAATAGTTTTTTTGAGTGCGCGTGTGTTTGTGTGTAAGATGAGAACGCTAGCTGATGATATCAAATTATTTAATATATTACACAAACTTATGATGGAGACCAACTTTCAGATTAAAAAACAATCTTTTTTAAATTTAACTATGAATATATCTTATGTAAGACATGTACGCATGCTTTCCTAACTAACATCGGATTTAGATTAATCAACTTTTAACGGTCATGTTTTTTATTTACAAATGGTAATTAGTTTTAATGTTCATTGCAATGACGAGTATTATGGTATTCATCATGATGATAAAATCTATACCCTCTAGATATAATTTCAACAGTTCAGACGTAAAATTATCAACCATTCCTTTTTAAATAAGAAATTATTTTTTTAAAAAAATAACAATTAAGAGATTATCTTTGTTTTGAATTATGTACACTTTAAAATAATTTTTCAAAATAATAAAAGTAGAAAATAAAACTTAATTTGAACAATCCAAATTAAATCTAGACAGCATACAGTGGGGATAAGTTCTTAGTACTGATGATCACTCCACTTAGCATCAAAACTCATTTCTTAGAAATGCGGTTACTTCGTGCCTTGTTACCGTGGCATGTTATTTTAAATCAGTTGTTCATAGATAAATATTTAAATTAATTAAGTAGAGATCAACTAAATTTTACGAAGTTCCTGTAAAGTTCAAAAAGAGGAAGAGTTATAAAAGATTGAAATGAAGAGTAAAACTTGACAATGATCCATATCTTCAATCCCTCTCCCTCTCTCTCTCTCTCTGATTTCTACAAACTAAAAAACATTATTGATAATGGCAGCTTCAATAAGTCTATAGTGTGCTGTTTAATTGTTCCCTTATTTTAAATCTCTATACGTTTAGCATATCGTTCTTATGTTGAAATCAGAATTTCAGGTATTTATTACTAATTCATAGAACAGTTTTTTAGAAGTCATTTCCAAACTGCCACATACACTTTAATTTGTGCTAGTGAAAATAATTCGAGCATTCTTGCAAGTAAGTTTCTAAATTTAAATTTATAGAGTATAAACTATTATTCACACTATATTTTATTGTAAAAAAATGTTTAAAAGACAAAAAATTGTAAACTAACATTATTTACCACGATTCTATTTTTATGTCCATGCACAAACCGACATAAAATGCCATCCTGACCCGTAAAAAGTGATAGTTGCAATTGCGGAATCTCCGACCCTTAATATAAGAGCTAATTAGGGAGTTGATGTTTGTCCTATCTATAAAATCTATTTCACGTGTCTATCAATTTTTTTTTCAAATTAACTTTATTGATATTCCTCGAACAATAATTAGTACAGGAGAGGGAGGGAGGAAGAAAATTAAGAAAGATATTGATAGCGTTTTAGAAAAAAATATATTATGTTAACCAATTTAACTAACATCTTTAATCTAGTTAAATTAGTTAATTAATTTTTATATTAAGGATTGAAAGAGTATCATAAATTGCAACACATATATGGTTCTACTTTCTGGGCATATTTATATATAAAAGAGAATGTTTTGTTGCTTATATTTATAAATCACTTTATTAATTTTTTTTACATGAATGTATTATTTTACTTTTCATTTGTTATTGTATAGATTTTCTTTAAAAGTGTACCATTCTTGTCCTTAACATATAAATTATTTATAACACATTTTCGCATATCAAAAAATGTATTAAATTGAAAAAAAATTTTTATTATATCCCTATTGAAGTTTTATCTTCTTTTTATGTTTACAAATCATTCTCATATCTCTCCTGTCTTTTCTCTCTTTCCAAATAAGGATAAAATTGAAAAACAAGTATTAAATATGCTTCAAATGAATTATATTTAGAACTAAAACTTCCTCTTAGAAGTGATTTGCATTTAGGACCAAAGTGATATATATTAAATAAGAGATAAAATTATAAAGTTGTTAAGCTTTAAAATAGAGTTAATGAAATTTAATATTTTTCTTAATTTAATAAAACATATTAAAGTGACGTATAAAAGAAAAGTAGTGCATTAATGCATGATTTATCGGAATTAATCTCAACAAGAAAAATAATGGCATCACTTGTGTGCATATATGTATTAAATATCGATCAATTGGGTTATTTTCTTTACAAGTATATAAGAACAATGAATAAAGTAGCCTTCATCATAGTGGACACCATTTTATATATATTGACAAAATAAAAAAGAAAACAAATCTGACTCAAATAAATTTGTCTTGAACTCAACAAACAAGTTCTTGTAAGAAAGTAACCACCTATCATCAGCCACACACACACATATATAATTGTCTCAATTCAGACTCGATGCATTGTTACAAAATTTTCATTCAACGTCAACTTAAATTAATCACATAAATTTGACGAGACATCGGGTCAAGCAAAATTAATCAATTAATTTAATTTCATTATTAATTAATATTATTTCATCTTTTGATGTTTGTCTTATTGGTTAATGATCGCATCATGCCAAGTTAGATTCTCATCCACATTCTATGATCATGCTGTTTTTTTTTTTTTTGGGCGGCGGGAATAGAAATACATCACGTGATTTTTTGTTGGCATTTCAATTTCTTCCTTTTTCCCGCGCATCATCATCATCATCATTTTTATTTAAGAATTAAATTACATTCTATACTCTAAAATATTTTGTCACTACCATAAAATAATTTGGTGTTATCCTATAAGGACTCAGTCACGTATGCACAGGAAATGACCCCTTTAATTTCCAGTTCCTTTCAATTACCAATTTGAATTTAAATTTAAATTGTTCCCTAAATGTTCATAAGTTTGATAAGACCGCGTTGTTTATATGTTGCAACTTGTGAAGATAGAAAATGATTTTTATATTTTTAATTAAAACGAAATTAACTTTTTTTCCGAAAAAATCTTCACCAGTAAATCATATAGTTCTCATATGCTTACGATAATAAGGAGTATCCTATTATTTTCAAATTGACCTCGTAATTTACGTCAATAAAAATCAAAAGTCAATGTAGAATATGCCATATTTCTCTGCACATTTTATACACACACTCTCTCTCATATCACCTCTCAAAACAATCCTTAAATTTTTGGACCGAAATAAAACAATCCTTAAATTGAAAAATTATGTTTTTGGCCTTGAAAATAGGTCATATGCAATCACATGACCGTCAGTGCTAAACTTTTAAATCAAACTTTTCTTTACATAAAATGAAAAAGGAAAAAAAAAAAAGGATCATACAACAGTAAGAACCTATACGTGAGAGTCAGTGCCATGTGTTGATTTACGCGGATTGACTATATAGTACAATTTAAAAATGAGAACGAGAAAGAAAGGTTAAGTTAGGGTTAGTGGTAGATGGACCACATCAATTATGCATTGGGAATATTACCTTTCTTTCATCCACTTGGTTTGAAAAAAAAAATGAATTATTAAAAAAAATACACAATAGTTAACAAGTCGAATATTCTTTCAAATTGATTTAAATTTGACAATTATTATATACCTACACACTGACTACTTGTTCCGGTTATTTATAAGTTAGTGTTAGAGGTTAGGGGGTTTGCGTTGATCTTAATTACCACTTCAATACTTAATGTAAAATCCAGTTAATTAACTTGGGGAGATTAAGAAAACTAATTAATAAATTATTTTACAGTATTTATATTTATTGTTTTTCAACTAAATTGCTTGACTTATAAACTAATATATTATAATGATACACATAAGTATCTTAAAGATATCATATAATATGTGCTATAATTAAGTAATTTATTTAGCTTCTTTAATCTTTTTAAAATAGTCAATTAGGTTTTTTTTTAAGGACTAGAGATATTAAATGTAAGACATTATGTTACGAGTATCACATCAAAAACCTTACGAGTAGGACGAGGTTTATAACTCAAGGGCTCTCCCTCCTAGCTAATATGCCATTTTTTTGTGTGATTGGACTCTCCTTTTGAGCTTGGATTCATAAAAGATGTGCTTTTATTGAGGGCTTGATGTTTATGTTCTAATAAGCTAGTTTTTAAGGATTAGACTCTTCCTTGAGACTTATACTTGTAATACCTTAATCCACTTTTTCTGTTGAATTTACAATTTTCTTTCCGAACTCTACCCATTAATTGCATATATATTAAGGGGATTTCAATGCAAGTGATTAAGAGAACTATTTTAGAGAAACCAACGCACATTTCTTATAGGTAGCTAATTTAACTATTTTTTTAATCCATATAAATTAGTTATCTAACTTTTACATCTATCTAGAACCAAAGACAATAAACTAATCATGTTATTCATAATTAACAACTCACCACCGCGCTTTCCTCTTCGGTGAGTCCGTTGTGCCTCTAAGGCTCTACTAATATAAATAAACGTCCATTCCAAAGGGAGAGATCAGAGATCTCACACAACAAACAAATTAAAGACGTTATTGATAATAGCCAAGATGCAAATTTGCAGCTCCAAGAACATATTGTGCTGTTTAATCACTTGTTCACTAATTCTAAATCTCTTGCTGTTAGTTAATGTGTCCCTGAGAAGCAGATCATGGGAGAACAGTTGGACGAGAGATGCAATGGAGGAAGCCGAAGCAGTAGCGTCGATCCATTGTTCGGGCAATGGAAGGGCTTTCTTGGATGGTGTTATTAGTGCTGATCATGGCAGGCCTGTTTGTGAATGCAATGCATGCTATGGTGGATCTGACTGCACTCAACTCTTGCCTGATTGCCAAGTTGATGCAGATAGGTACTGCGTGAACTTATGGAATTATTGAACTATTTCATTAACTGTTAGAGGAACTATGTGCATAGGGTTTAGCACGTGAAAATTGCAGATAACTGTTTAGAGCTATATGCTGAGCATATTCTATATCTGGGTAGCTGTGGTGGAGGAAGGGAACCATATAGCATGATCCATCAAGTTTTCAACTTTTTCTTTGTATCATATACGTGGTGTTAAAACCTAACTTGAATCCGTGAACCGGTGAACCAATGATCCTTTAGCCAATCTAGTCAAGAGTTTTGGAAGGGTTGATTGGTTTACATTTTCTACATTTTTTCTCCTTGCTGAGCCGAAGAAGACATCCTTTTGAGTTTAAAAAAAGGGGTCAAGTTTATCATCCAACACCTTGAAGCTTTTCTTTTTGAAGGGTGTTTTTCAATAGCAACATGATTTTTCCCCTAAAGTAATTTTTAGAAGCAATTCTAATATCGCCATTAGCTCTTTAAAATCATCCAGCACCCTAAAGGTAACTTTTCAGTAGCACTCAACACCTACAGTAATTTTTCGGTGCAATTTTATCCTTAAAGTATTTATTGAGTCAATTTTTCATCACTATTTTTTTTTTTTTCATATTTCTAGTATTTATCTCCTGTATTTTACATACCTACCTTTAAAATCTTCAATAATCACCGGTTTTTTCAAATTTTCCAGTAGTCTTCTTAAATATTTTCTAGACTTGTATCTTTCATGCTAGTACTAATGATTCACTCTTTTTGTTGTAACAGTGGGGATCCAACATTTTTGGAGCCATTTTGGGTGAAGAATGCAGGTAGCAGTGCAGTAGTGATATCAGGATGGCATCGGATGAGCTATGAATTCAGTGATGGCTCTCTGATCTCAGAAGAGTTGAAGAAACACATAGAAAGTTCATGCCATAACTGGGAATGCCATAACACAGGGAAAGCACATCATATTTGGTCCTGGAGCTACATTTCTTCTTCACGCGGCAGTACATTCACTTTCCCATCAACATTCTGCCTCAGCCTCACTTTCAAATGTTGTCGCCTCCATCCCATATTATCCAGTAAATGCTCAAAACCCTAGCCTATAGTAAACTTCTCCTTCTTCTTTCTTTCTTTCATCTAATGAATGGCTTACTCCTTGAATTAAGTGACTTTCATAGTAATTGGGAAAGGAATGTTTTTTACTATAATGTGTCCAAACATTCTTATTATAGTAAAAACCCTATCTATAATAATCTGTTAAAAAAAAAAAGCAAAAATGCATCTTTAATCCTTTCGCTTCATACAAGATTTCATTTCTATCTCTTAATTCTGTAAAATGTCTTTTTATTCCTTTAACCTTAGCATCATTAGTTTTATTAACAAAAAGATGCTGACATTGAAATTTTAAATTAGCAAAAGATTTTTACAACTGCTGACATATTAATATTATTTTCTTTTTAAAATAATAGTGATGATTGACCAAAAAAGCCATCATTAGGAACCAATAACAATAGGGTTAGATTATTGAAAATATATTTTATAAAATTATTAAGGGATCAAATTGAAACCTTATATAATGTTAGAGGAGCAAAGGTGCACTTTTGTCAAGAGAAAAAAATAAAATTAAAAGGTTGAGCTACTAGTAATAATAGTGGTTTGCATATAATAAGTAGATCCTATTGCTATTAGTAATTATGGTAGGTTTAAGTGCAAGATCTGTTTGGTCGATATATCCTTTATGTATGACTGAGTCCAAGGAATATGAAGTTAATCCAATTAGCTTTCATCAGGTTTATAAGGAGCAGACTGAGTTTTTCAAAGCAGAGGATTATAAATTCAGTGGGATAGTGCAAAGTGGAAGGAAGATAATGATTATTTGAAAACATCATCGAACATAATTGAATTAGTGACTTCCCCAAACAACCCAGATGGGAGATTGAGGAAGGCTGTTCTTGAAGGGCCTTCAGTGAAGAAAGTTCATGATCTTGCCTATTATTGGCCTCACTTCACACCTATACCAGAACCTGCAGATGAGGATCTTATGATCTTTACTTTGTCTAAGCTCACTGGCCATGCTGGAAGCAGATTTGGGTAAGCTACAAATTGAATTAAGTTCAATTTTCCGGAGGTTAGAGGCAATTTTGCTGTTGTAGCTTTTCCTTTCTTGGCTCTTCATCGAGCCAGTCATTAAAATTTTATCAATTATAGATGTTGGTTCATCTACTAATAATTTATTAAGTTGTAAAGGAAACAATGTTTGTAACTGATGATAAACACGGCTCAAATTCAACATAGTACATCTTGATTAATTTTGCCATATGAATATAAATAAAATCAAAATCAACAAAATTATATATTATAAATAGATGCAAGGAGCAGTTATCTGCATATAATTTTTTTTTATGTTGATAATAAATAAATTTCATTATATCATTTTATTTTAAAAACCTCTTTTTATTTCATATTTTAATTTAAGGAAACTTATGCATGTCACTTAGTCGACATCCACATCATCTCTAAGTAGCATATGTTATGAGCATAGAGACTAATGCCGCCTAGCTATAACTAAGGAAATCATAGGACCTAATAAAGTAAAGGAAAAAAAAACTATAGGAACCTAATTGAAAACTAAGTAAAATTAAAAAGACTGACAAATTAATTTTTCCTAAAAAAATTTTCACAAAAAACATGGACAAAAGACTTTGTCAAATTAATATAATATTCTATACAAACGCTACATGTGATTGATCAGGTGGGCAATAGTGAAGGATGAGGCTGTTTACAGAAAAATGTTGACATACATTGATTTGACTGCCTTTGGAGTATCAAGAGAGACTCAATTAAGAGTCCTAAAGCTTTTAAAAGTGCTTCTTCATAATGGAAATGGAAAGGAAATGAGTGAGTTTGGACACAACATCATGAGAAGCAGATGGATGAAACTCAGCCAAACAATGTCTCAATCAACACGATTTTCCATTCAGCAACTTGAACCTCAATATTGTTCATTTTTCCACCAACTCAGGACTCCATATCCAGGTACCCCAATATATATCTCTTGCTAATTACCGCACTGCTCCTTTCTCTTGGGCTCTATTATGACTATTTTTTTGAGATTAAAGAAATTAATTAAATGTGGATTTTCAAGCTTAAATCATATGAATGAACAGTCAAATGGACGAAATGAGGTTGGGGGCAGAGGCATGAACAAAATGTTAATATGATCCACATGTTTGTCCTTCTTGATGTTTGGCATGCATATTAGATTCAAATTTTAAAAAAAATAGGAAACAAATATTTTTAGTATCCTTGAATAAGGCGGATTTTCTTAGTATGAAGTTTGAATTTTATATTTGATTACTACTATTAATTGATTTTTTAAGTTATACGAGGTGAAAAGTGTTGCTATACACTGTAAATTTTATATGAGGTTTGCTATGCATAGATTTCTTTTCTAAATTTGACAATAAATGAAATTCAATACTATTAATATCACATTAATAAAATAGAAATAAATAAATATAGATTATTTTAATGTTATACATAATTTTGTTAATTCGTGCAGCTTTTGCGTGGGTGAAATGTGAAAGGGAAGAAGATAGAGACTGCTATCAAGTTCTTAAAATCTCAACATTACTGGACGCGCCGGCAGCCTGTTTGGCACGGAAAACCGTTATGTTCGTTTAAGCTTAGTGAAGAGCCAACATGATTTCGATTTATTATTGCGACAACTCAACAAAATAGTTTCTGAGGAACGTGATGACGTCACAGTCATGCCTTCAATCTCTTCGGCTGTTACAGAAAACACATGAACAAAAACCAAATAAGTGTAATTAATTAGCAAAATAAATAAAATAATTCCATGAGTTTGAGTCGGTCAAATAATCACTATACATATGTGTGTGCGCGCGCGCGCGCGCCAAGGTGACATCCATCGCAATGTAAAGAAAAATCATATGCAATAATGACTAAACAATCGTTACTGAGTTGTCATCTTGGTCGAACGATTTTCTTGGTTTTTCAATTAATCTTGAACAACCTAAAACTTTCAAGATAGATGGTGGTTCTAGATCTCTCTGATGTAGACATATAAGTGATCAACGTATGAATAACACTTTCTAAATCACTCAAGTAACCTATAATAAAAAGCAGGTTATGTGGTTCAATGCTTATTCCTGAGTAAGGTCTCAATTTAAATCTGGTGTACCAAAAAAAAAAAATTGATGCTAGGAGAATTATACTACCTCCAGTCCTAATTATAAAAGCTAGTTGACTAATTTGAGGAGATTAAGAAATAAGTTAAATTAGTTATTTGTAATAAATATATGTTGTCTTTCCTAAAATATCCTTACTAATCAAGTTTATTGGCTAGAACTACCATTATTAGAGAAACTACCTTGGAAAAAAATGCATAAATATGAGACAAAATGGATTGAAGCCTTATAATTAGGACGAAAATAAAAATCAAACGAGGTCTTATATTAAGGACCAGAAGTAGTATATCAATATGGTCCCTACTTTAAAATTTATTAGTTAGGGTCTAAGGTAAATTTCTAACCATAAAAAATAATACTCCAACCGGTTATTATAAGAATCATCTCCAGCATGCTTCATAATATAACATGTTTTGTTCAATATTAATTTTTTTCCACCCAACATCCTTAACTAATTAACCAAATTTCTTAAACTAATGGCTTACAAAATAACTAATTTTAACGAACTTCATTAATTTATATAAAGTTGTTATAGGCTGCTTAAAATAGGAGTCCGAGGGATTAGATACAATGATGAGTCTCACCTCTAGCCACCATTATCTCTATCTTTTCAAATTACGCATAGATTGTACAGTTAAAGAAGACATGTACAGGCCTTGGATATCGGGTGCCTTATGCGAAAAGAAAAGAAGATATGTACTAAATTTTATGAGAATCACGTTCTCAAAAATGGTGAAATTGTTGGAAAGGCAGTGGTAGAGTGAAGATCCATATTATTTGGTGCTGCTTCTGCTCAACTCTTTAATGCTGCTCTTCATATGCCTTGTCTTCTTCCAACTCTTTCAATGCCCGGTTAGTCTTAGCACTAGTTCAATCTTATCCTAGTGTTGGCCCCGTACATTACAAGTTTACAGGCTAGTATAATTAACATGACATGAAGTAGGTTATTCTTTTTACATGACTATTTAACCGAGTTTGATTCGAACATTGTCAAGTCTTAGAAGTTGGTGTTTCGTGCATTCATACGGACATGAAATCTGTTACTGTTTGATCTTGCCTCACGACTTTGGACCCCATGGCCTAATAGGTCTATTACTTCCCCATCAATTAGCCTGACCCATAGACACATCAACTGGTCTATTATTATTATTCGTTTGGATAAGCTTAAAAAGCACTTTTGCCCTGTAAGGTTACAAAATGAACTTTACCTTGTAAAACAATTATTTTAAGAGGTACCAGAGCTGAAGTCAATATATAACTTAAAGGCTACATTACTACAGTCCTCAGTAATACTAAAATATCTCTCCGAGCTGGTTAGTGGGATGGGGTGAAATGTAAATATAAGTTAAAAATTCAACGTAACTTGAAAATAAAATAAAAAATAAAAAGATAAATTTCCTACGAAAACTTGCTCATGTCATGGTGTCCCTAAAATGTTTTGGACATTATTACAGAAGTATCAACACCAACGCAAAGAAGATGGAAAAGAAGAGAGATTGATTGGTTCTTCCCTGCCTCTATATCCTCCTCTTTCTTCTATGGCTCTCCAAATTAACTTAAATGTACAACTAGAATCAAAGGATTCTCATCTAAAGATTTATCTCATAATAATGGGAAAATAAACTAGCCAAGAGTCTGTAATGAAGTCTAGTATTTTGGAACAAATTGGAGATGGCAAATTGCTTATTTGGATTCAATTACAAAAGAATCATTCTTACACTAAGGAATGCAGTAGTTTTAACTAACATTACGTGTCAGACACTTTATATGATAAGGCAGCTTCATTTCTTCGCGCCTCTTAGTATACAGAGAAATTGGTACAAATGAATCATCTATAGCCTCCAATCAAACAGCAATTCGTTTGCTTCCCATTGAGTTGCCTCTAATTCTTCTTTGAACAAAACAAAGAAATCCTAAAATAAGGATCAACACAAGATAGACTTCCAAGTGAGCACCCCAAAGGAACTCAACAAAATCAAGTTTGCATTTATTGCTGCAGTTGCAATCGTATATGTTTTGTAAAACAGCCCCTTTGACTGCAACTTCTGGATCAAGAATAAAATCCACTGTCGCAGGTCCTTCATCTAACCAAATAGATGTATTCTTTGATTTGTAGCCAGGCATGGAGGCCATAACTGCAGTTAAGATCGAGAAATTAGAAAGCAGTAAACTCGAATGAAATTCTCCCAGAATAGAATGGAATATAGTTGCCCAAATATTTGATGAAAAATAGACATTATGCATGAATACAACACCTAAACTGAGCCCCGTGTAATTTATCTTCCCTTAGCCCTCAATTTCATATGAAATAAATGTCTCTCATTCTCTTATTGAACGTGAAAGAGATTAAAAGAAAAACAGTTGACAGTTTGGTAATTGGTTTGTGTTAGTCGAAGTTACAGGTCAATTAACCCGACACAATTTAAGACTGACCCATTAGCTCACTAGACCAAGGGCAAAACCCCTTTGACATTTTCCTTTGTGGCCCTACCATCATTAGCCTCTCACCCCCTTTGTCGGTGTCCATGGTTGTTTTTCTATCCCTCATTGTTGTTTTGTTGATCCCCCACTGTCGTTCACCCACTTCAACGCATCCCTGTCAAAGCTTGGAACATCTCTATCAATGTTTTGCTGTTTTAACGTTTTCCATTCTCCATTCCCAAAGTTACACCAGCAAAGTTGGCGTACTGGCTTTCCACCCTCATACCTCACAATAATAAAGCTGGTAGAATGTTGGTTTTCCACTCCATACCCAAGGAAGCTGTCGAAGTTTGTCTTTACTAATAATTAGCCTACGCTCAATATGTGAGACCCAATCCCAACACATCCCAATTCTCTCTGGGATAAAATGAGTCTAGTTCAGACTAACAATGTGCCTTGCATTGCGATCAAATCAATTTTCAGGTCCAGCCTTAGCTTGGCCTGGATTGGTCCATGCACCGTCTGTTTATTTGTTTAAACCTACTGAATTTCCTAAATCCCTTCATATATTATTGCTTGCTTACTAGAAGATTACCAAAGGAGATAACAGGATGCAGTTAGAATGGCAGAGCAGGACTTCAATTAATAAGACGAATAAAATTAATATAATGTAAACACTATTAATTACATAATCCCATAAATAGAACAAAAAGAAGCCCTCTGAAATGGCAAAAAATACAAACATTCTATGCACCAAGGAGTACAACTATACGAATGTTGAGACAAGTCTTGGACTAAGAAATTAGTTTAGACTTTTTTCTTCATGACCCAAGCAGGGTACTTATTTTAGTGCCCCCAGATATAAGGGCATAAATGTCAATTCAATCATTAAAGCGCTGGCATAAGTAGACGTTCAGGATCATCTTATGCGGAAGAGCTTTTTTAACAAACACAATTGCATTCTTCTAATTCTCTCAACCATTTCACTTCCCTATTTCTGAACACTGTATAATTGAAATTTGACTATTTCTAGCCTCCATCCAGAAATATAATCATTTTCTTTCTTGCGAATCATGCATTCTGAATTGACATAAATAAGATTTATTTCTCATTTGCAGTTTAGTTCGCTGTAAGAGAATAAGTTCAAGGCTACACCCTAAAATATTAATTTATTATATTGTATTCAATATAATATTCAGCCAAACGAACAGCCAATTGTCTTATTGTTTAACTTCCATAGTAGACCCTACCAATAAATTGAAATTTGATTCAAACAACTTCTGACCCCACCTAGACAGCTTCAATCACACTAAAATACATCATATCTCAGGAATGTCAATAAATATTTTGTCAAGCATCATTTTAACCAAAATATTTCAAAATTCAACAAAATACCTTCATATCTTTCTCTAGGAACAAGTAACCGATGGTAGTTGCCAAAACGTTTTCCAGCTCTGACCTGTTAGTTACGAATCAGCAGACCCGAAACATATTAAATCAAGCAAGGTCTGTGAAGTCACGTGAAAATGTGAAATACGGAGATAGTATCTTGCAAGTGTTTATCCAAGCAGAGGACGTCTGGACCATAAGCTAATCAAAACAAATATGTGCAAGAAATGCACTTCCAAACATGAGGCTGACTGTCATAACTTCAAGGGAAAACAAGCATCCATGAGTTTAAAAAACAATTAACCAAAAGTTCAAACATACTGTGTAATTGATTCCCTTGATTGTTACAGACCCGGGCAATGGCCTTCCATCAACTGAAGAAAAAATTCTTCCATGCACCCCTGTCTACAGAGCAGAAGATAATTAACTAATTAAATGAATCGTCTGAGACCAACAGCATATAAAGTATACAAATTACAAGATTATCCAACTATCAACAAATCAAGAAATTATTTGACGCTATGTCCGGCCCTCACCTAATGGTTTAAACTAATCGAATGTGTGATTCTTTAAAGTAGTACTCGAGGATCTTTGAACAAGTTATCAAAAATCCAATTCCCTGTATTACATTTTTCTAAACATTGTTTCTAATATCCGAGCTTTTCCTGGTTCCAATCCAAGGGATTCTAATACGAAGAGGTGCATCATAACTATAAATGAACTTTTACATTTTTCCTTCAACTTCTAGATAAAGGGACCCTAAAAGATCTACGGCACAATAAAAAGACTGAAATATTCTCCATTTCCAACTTGTAGCCCAATATGGTTTCAAACGTGAGCATACTTTGGCTTATTTCCAACCAGATTATTTCACAAGCTTTCTTTTACATCTGTGCAAACTGAAGGGGAAAGAGTGATAAGTTGGAAGCAAACACAAGCGTTGTTAAAGGCTATTAAGTAATTAGCACACATTCAGGAACAATTACTTGGAAAGTACTTTGGTGTACTCAAGTCCCTTCTAAAGTTTCTGATCTCTTAATTGCATAATCCCTTGGTTTTACTGATTTTATTGTGGTTGATCTCACTTATCTCATCAAAAGAGGCTTGTCAGTCATGATGATATCGTCCATGAAGCAAGGGGGAATGACTTGGGCCCCAAAAGATCATTACAATTGAGTCTCACAATATTTTTGAAAAATGCGTTGAAATACCAATTCAAACAATTGCAAATATGGGAATTTCAGTTGCAAACAAGTCATTTAAGTCTCGTAAGTGACTCCCAGTGATTTAAAACTGAAACTCCCATATGAGCAATTGTTTGAATTGATATTCGTAATTTACCTTTCAGCAGGATTTTTTGGGACCTGACTGTAACTAAGTAAAATTTTTGGGACCTAACTGTCATTTTCTCAAAAAAAACAATACACCAATAGTTACTGCATTGAGGCATGTCAAGGGATTCACAGAAACTGATGTTTACCTTTGCACTCTTCATCAAACATGCCTAAACTGAAATGATCTTTGGGATTTCCTATTGGTATGGAATATGTTGGAATGGCATATCCATTGGTCGATGGTATGTGGTATATCTAAAGAGTTGATTGTGACCAAAGTATAATGTCATCATGCAACGCATGCCGCTGACCCTTTTTTTTTTTGTGATGAAAATGCAGCTGACCTTATTTCATAAGATTTCTTGTTGTATTTCCATATTGGAATGGGCAGAGCCATAGGCCCATGTTACATTGTTATTCTTTTGTTTATTTTTTCAAATTTTTCTCAGCTCTGGT
The DNA here is from genome assembly GCF_004799145.2 of Neltuma alba. NCBI lineage: Eukaryota > Viridiplantae > Streptophyta > Magnoliopsida > Fabales > Fabaceae > Neltuma > Neltuma alba. The sequence goes on from NW_021635173.1 coordinate 679,934, forward strand.
TTACTCTACTAAAGAGTTTGGCTGCTTACATTGGAATCAAAATTAGGAATTCTTTCACTTGATTAGTTACGTGATTTAGGGCAGAATAGTCAACCTGTGAATAAAAGTATCCTAAAAGGCTTCCGTACTCTGTTTTTTGATAAATGAATTGAAATATTGAATCTTATTCTGGGAAAATTTCTCAGAATATGTACTAAGCTAGGTGTAATTGGCTTTGCTGCAAATTTCCTTGTGTTTGGAGTGGATGCTCAAACACGATAGCCATATTTCTAACTATAAGATGAGATTTTTAGTTCCTTTGAGGAGAATCGTCCTGCAATTATTGTTTCATTCTGACGGATAGTGGTAGAGAGAAAGAGGTGAGAAGAGAGAGAAGGGAAGAAGGAAGAGGGAAGAGAAAGGCAGAGAGAGAATGAAAGAGATAGCTCAATAGTGCACTGAATATTACTCACAAAAACATAGCTTCTGATAGAAAGTCAACTACCTTGTGACTACATAACAACCTTAACTACCTTATACATGTTAATCACAAATGATACATCACACTCCATGCACTAAGTCCTTTGCTGCTCAGGGATGGTTCTTGGAAGTTTTACATGGTTCAATTTCATATTGCAATTTTCTGTTTTTCTGTTTCTTGGTTTGCACATTTACATGTTATCATTCTGGATCTTCCCTGAGCACAAAGGTGAGTTCTCTTTAATGGAATGGATTATAATGATCGATAATAAAAGATCAAAAATTAATTTTCAGGAACTATTCAAGGGTCTTCTTTAAGATTCTAAATAAAAGCAAATGAAAATGACATGGAACTAGAATATTAATTTCTATGTTTTGGGGTAAAGAGGTATCAACAGAAATAGCTTACCTTCACAAGACTTGCAACAAGATTAAGCATGCTCATTTTGTTGTACTTCCAGATAACAGGAAGCTGAAAATTAAACAACAAAAAGGTAATAACTCCTACAAAAAATCACCAATAACATGTAGATTATTTGCCCCAGTATCTCAAGTCACTTTACTTCTGGCCAAGAGGAAGCATGAAAATGAAATAATATAAATGAAGATGATGATCGAAATTTAGTTTGAATTGAAAATTGCAGTTTTAGTTTGTGTTATGCTTTTATTGATAACTTGTTATTGACATCTATTTTAAGTTTGAAATACTTGCTTAAAACTCATCTTTTTTTATGTTGTTCATTTTTGTCCTAATTGTTGAATACATACACACATACACACATCCCTTTTTTTTTTTTTTAAATTAAGTGAACATGCACACATCCTAAAACTTTAAAAATTGTTGTCGTATCACAAATATCATATTGTGTCCTACATGATACATGTATTCATATCAGTAAGTCCTTTTTTTCGGCCAATCTCTTATCAATACTTCCTAGATGCAAATGATTTTTTGGCTAATTTTTTGAGGCTACTAGCCTACTTCCTCTTTATATTAAAGCTTCTTTTTTGAAGAAATTTCATAGTAAAATTCTTCAAAAACCATCCAATCCCATAGCAGCTCAATGGATATCAAAGTGACAAGAAAATACAGGGGTGGCACCAGAAGAGAAAAGCATTACACTATAAAACTATCGTAAGTGTTATTCATATTAAGTAACAATTTCTTCAGATGTAATAATTCCATAAATTGAACTTAAATGAAGTTTTAGATTTCCAAAGGGGTTTTGCAAATAGTAAATGATAGCATTAGTTGGAGATGTACCAACAGCTCAGCATGTTTTATGAACTATGTTTAGCCCATGGAAGGGTCCTCACTTTCGCTGACATAGGTACATTTTTTTTATATTAGCCTATGGATGGATCTAGGGGAATATTGGGCCTGAGACGTTAGCCCAATATTATTGTAGAAAGAAAAGGACATGAAGAATCTAATGATTCTGAAGTTGTACTTTATTCGAATAGAATGGCAGACTTAAATAGATACAATTCCCTCAATGAATGAGGAGATTAGGCCGGGATTTTAGGGATTAGGCAAGATACTAGGATCAGGCCGAGATTCTAGGAGTCTAAATCAAATCCTAAGATATATCAGGAAAGGAATCATGATCTCTCTAATAAACAGAAATTTAAAAGAAAGAATCACACAGATTTGCACACATCTGCATGGCCCAAGGCCCAATAGAGACTGAATAGCCAACACTCCCCCTCAAGCTGGAATGTAGATATCAAACATTCCCAGCTTGTCTCTAAATTTTTCGAACTTGCCTCGATCTAGTGGCTTTGTAAGGACATCAGCAACTTGTGACCCAGAATTTATATGAGATAGGTCAATGATTTTTGATTCAATCTTCTCCTTTATAAAATGCCGATCAATGTCAACATGCTTTGTTTTGTTCTATCGTGGTGCACAGGGTTATGAACCATTTGTAGTGCTGACATGCTATCACACCATAACTTAATTGGGATATTAACACTGATTCTGATTTCTTTTAGGACACGTATGATCCATATTCCTTCACAAACACCATTAGCTAGTGCCCTTAACTCAGCTTCTGCACTGCTTCTAGAAACCACAGTTTGCTTTTTGCTCCTCCAAGTTACCAAATTACCCCAAACAAATGTAAAGTACCCCCCTGTTGACCTTCTATCAACAAGAGATCTTCCATGGTCTGCATCTGTATATACTATTATGTCTTTTGACTCTCCCTTTTTGAAGAAAACCCCTCTTCCAGGTGTCATTTTCAAGTATCTAAGGATAGTATATATTGCTTCCATGTGTTGTTCTTGTGGTTGTGAAGAGAATTGACTAACCACTCCCACTGCATAGCTAATATCTGGTCTTGTATGTGATAGGTAGATAAGTTTTCCTACCAATCGTTTGTACCTTTCTGCATCAACTGGTACACCATCTGTTTTGTATTCGAGGTTGACCGAGGGATCCATAGGTGTTGATGATGGTTTAGCTCCCAACATGCCAGTTTCTTTAAGTAGGTCTAGCGTGTACTTTCTTTGTGACATTGAGATCCCTTTGTTTGATCTGGCAATCTCCATTCCAAGAAAATACCTTAGACTCCCCAAGTCTTTCACCTCAAATTCTGCTGCCAAAATCTTCTTTAATCTTGCTATTTCGTTGCTGTCATTTCCGGTTATAACAATGTCATCTACGTACACAATTAGGATAGACACCTTTCTTTCTGAATGTCGGACAAATAATGTATGATCTGATTGGCACTGCATATAACCAGATTTCTTCACTACCTTCGTGAATTTTTCGAACCATGCCCTTGGAGACTGTTTGAGACCATAAAGGGATTTATACAGTCTGCATGCAGCTTTCAGATTTCCATGTTCTGCTAGTCCCTCAGGAATTCTCATATACACTTCTTCCTCGAGATCCCCATTTAGAAAAGCATTCTTAACATCAAGTTGGTGAAGGGGCCAATCAAGGTTGGCTGCTAAGGACAACAGTATCCTTATAGTGTTTAGTTTCGCCACTGGTGCAAATGTTTCTTGATAATCAATCCCTTCTGTTTGAGAAAAACCTTTAGCCACTAGTCGAGCTTTAAACTTGCTTATAGACCCATCTGGATTATATTTAATAGTGAAGACCCATTTGCACCCCACTGCCTTCTTTCCATGTGGGAGGCTGACAATCTTCCAAGTCTGATTTTTATCAAGTGCTTGCAGCTCCTCATCTATAGCTGCCTTCCACTTAGGATCCTTGGCAGCTTCATCAAAAGTTCTGGGAATTTGGTCCCTGTCAATGCTAGTAACAAAAGTCCTCATGCATGGTGATAGCTTATCATAGGATACAAAATGGCTGATAGGGTGTTGAGTACACTTCCTTACCCCTTTTCTAAGTGCAATGGGCCATCCAAGATCCTCAGGTTGGGTTGATTCTTGGCTTTGCCCAGAACCCGAAGAACCTCTACTGTTTGCCTCATGCTCCTTATCAGAATCTGCATCTGTTTGGTCATCATCACTGTCCTGTACTGCATTGTTAGGCATCATGCTAGGGTTAAGTGTATTCAGGTTGGTTTCAGGTGGATCAGAACTAGTGTTAAAGTCTGGTACAAAATGCTGTTGAGGATCAGGTACAGGTGTAGGAGGTGCTGTTAGGGGCATTCCAGGTTCTGTTGTGGGTGTGTCAGGTGTAGAAACTTCTGGTTCTGGTGTGGAAGTGTCTGTTTCTAGTGTGGCAGCACTGGTAGGTATGGTAGGTTGGGTGTGTTGTGGGTGTAAAAGCTCCCATTCTCTGAAATTCTCCCCCTGAATGGGAGATTTTGGATAGTAGGCTTGGGTCTCATCAAATTGAACATCCATAGTGACAAAGAACTTACGTAGGGATGGAGAGTAGCATTTATACCCCTGTTGGGTAGAAGAATAGCCTAAAAAGATGCACTTTAGGGCTCTTGGGTCAAGTTTACTGCCATGGTTGTGATAAATATATGCTACACATCCAAAAACTCGCAGGGGAAGGTCACGGGTAAGGGAGTTAGAGGGATAGGTTTTGGTGAGAAGGTTTACTGGCGTTTGGAAATCAAGGGTTTTGGATGGGAGTCGGTTGATCAAGTGAACGGCAGTAAGGAGAGCTTCTCCCCAATACTGTTTAGGGACATTATGTGTAAACATAAGAGATCTGGTAACCTCTAATAAGTGACGGTTCTTGCGTTCAGCAGTCCCATTCTGTTGTGGGGTGTCAACACAGCTAGTTTGATGAATAATCCCATGTTCCTGAAGGTATTTTTGTAGGGTTTGGCACATGTACTCTCGTCCATTATCACTTCTCAGGGTAAGAATTTGGGTTTGAAACTGAGTTAGGATCATTTTGTGAAATTTGATGAAAGTAGCAGGTAGGTCAGATTTTTCTTTCATTAGGAATACCCAGGTAAGTCGTGTGTGATCATCAATGAATGTAACAAACCATTTAGCATGAGTGAGAGAAGGTAGGCGAGATGGCCCCCATATGTCACTGTGAATAAGATTAAAAGGCTTTGTGCATTGATGTGAGTGAGGTTTATAAGTTGCTTTGGTTTGTTTTGAGAGCTGACAGACTTCACACATGAAAGATAAATCATTCTTGTTTGAAAATTGAGGAAATAACTTGGACAAATAATGAAAATGAGGATGCCCTAGTCTATAATGCCATAACAAAGCATCTTTATTTTCTGAAGTAGCAGAAAAAACAGAGGAATGTGTCACAGACTTGATGATATTTCCTTTGTGTTGATTCTCTTGAACTTCCAAACAGTAGAGGTCTTCTAGGATCTTAGCTGTGCCAATCATCTTCCCTCGCTTCAGATCCTGAAAAACACATTGAGTAGCAGTGAAATGAACATCATAATTCTGATTTTGAGTAATAGTAATTACAGAAAGTAGACTGCATTTCAATCCAGGGTATAAAAGACATTATGCAGAATTATTTCTGGGGTTATATATGCGATTCCAAGGCCCTCAACCTTTAAGGCTTTACCATCAGCCACTTTAACATAGATATTTATGGGACATGGTCTTATTTCAGTCAAAAGTTCTTTGTTCCCAGTCATATGATCTGTTGCACCTGAATCCACAATCCAGAGTCTTGAATGATGTATGTCAGCTTTTAGTGCTAATATGGTTTTACTTGTGTGGGCAACATAACCTGCAGCAAGGGTTGTTTCCTGGGCATCATGTTTTTCCAGGAATTTTCTGACTAGATTCAGTTCTTCTTTGCTGAATTCTGGTTCTTTCTTGTTATCAGTTTTTCCAACAAAGCCTCGGCCATCCTGTCTCCCTTTTTTCAAAGGTTTCCCATGTAGTTTCCAACACACCTCTCTAGTGTGGCCTCTTTTTCTGCAATGGTCGCACCATTTGCTCTGTTTTCTGGAGTCATCTTGGGGACCCCCTTTTGACATAAGGGCATTCAGTTGACTTGGTTCATTCCTCAATTCGGTGGAAGTAAGTCTTTTTCTGCTTTTTTCATTCCTAACAGTGAAGAATACTTCCCTTAGAGGTGGCAATGTGCTAAGTCCCATTATTCTTCCTCGGACTTCTTCAAAGCTGTCATCCAATCCGAGTAGGAACTTAAAGACCCTTTTCTCTTCTTTTATCTTTGCATAGAGAGCTGCATCTCCAGTACACTTCCAATCATAAGATTCATACATGTCCAGCTGTTGCCATTGAATGACTAGGTCAGTGTAGTACTGGGTTATAGAAAGACTTCCCTTTTTGAAATCATGAAGAAATCTTTCTATTTCTAGAATGGCAGCTTTGTTCTTCAGTGCAGCGAACATGTCCCTTGCAGCGTCCCAGACCTCTTTTGCAGTCTGGAAAAATGTGAAGTGAGCACTGATTTCAGTTGTCATGGAGTTTATCAGCCAAGCTTGCACCATGGAATTTTCAGCTTCCCAAGTAGGATACTTTTCATCACCTTCGGCTGGTTTCTGGACAGAACCAATCAAGTATCCATATCTGCCTTTGCCCATAATATATAACCGAACACTAGATGACCATTGCATATAATTTTCACCGTTGAGCCGATGAATTGTGATAGATGTAGGGCTTGACTCGATCAGGTTTTGGTGGCTGGTAGAACCAGTTGCTGTTGCCATCAATCCGATCGAATTCTGGTGGCTGGTAGAACCAGTCGCTGTTGTCATTGGCCTTGATTGGCTGTTTACGGAAACCCTAGGGTTGTTTTGGCCATCATTGTTGAAGCCCATTCCAAACCGGATCATCTCTGCTCTGATACCATGAAGAATCTAATGATTCTGAAGTTGTACTTTATTCGAATAGAATGGCAGACTTAAATAGATACAATTCCCTCAATGAATGAGGAGATTAGGCCGGGATTTTAGGGATTAGGCAAGATACTAGGATCAGGCCGAGATTCTAGGAGTCTAAATCAAATCCTAAGATATATCAGGAAAGGAATCATGATCTCTCTAATAAACAGAAATTTAAAAGAAAGAATCACACAGATTTGCACACATCTGCATGGCCCAAGGCCCAATAGAGACTGAATAGCCAACAGGACAAATAAGAGAGATGAGTTGGCATAGAAAGGAGAAACCAGACTAAAGAATTCTCACATATACTGGTAGTGCGGGTATGTGTGGGGAGTATGGAAAAACTGTGAGAAGAGACCAGCCACGCAGGGTGAGGCCCGAGAGGTTTCATTGTGTCTCTTGTTTTCCTTTGCTCTATTTTACAGTGAGTGGGCTGCTAAGCTGTGTATGCTGGTTCTAGTATTTAACTCTCCCACCGAGATTGAAGGCTAATCAGTGATTTTGCTTCTGCTTAATATTATCACAGCTTATATTAATATATTTAGGTCAGATTTCCATCACATATACTTTTAAATTTTAAGAGCACTAAAAGGAAAAGTCTGAATTCACCTCAGCTGCCTTAGGCCATTTGTTGTCGCTAACTTCCAAGGTCAATTCAAAACAGCCAGCATGGATATAGTTCCAGTCTTGCATGCCTCCATATATGGGGTACCTGCAGTTAGTGTCTTCTGTAATAATCGATGAACTAGGAAAACAATGAAGTGAATCAATAATGAATTTCAAGCATTATTTCAGATTCCATACCAAGCTGCCCCATTTGTGATTCCCTCTGGAAATTCTGTGCTTGCAGACATGTTGTAGTGAGAATGACTATATATGCTTGCCATGAATCGAAATGTATCATCATCTGGACATCCATAATAATTTGTCCTGTATTTATGTGTTTAAAAAGTAAAACTCAATATGAGATGGGTAGATTAGAAGGAGCCCCATCAAACATCCCTGCAAAAACACATACTGCAAAGAGTCCCCATTTGTTTCACAATGCCCTACAACCACTTCCAATTTTGAGCAGGCTATTGGCATTTTACACATTATTGGATATGCACCCCCAGCTCAGAGTTTCTTTTCACAAACATCATGGACTTTAGTAAGGCTAAGGAGGGAAAGGATTTCTAGCAGTGTGTTGTCTATGTTGTTCTCTATATTATGGGCAGGAGCAAATTGGTCTTGTCTTTGATATTTTCTCAAATAGACTTGTTTTCAGACGCATTGCATGGGATATAAGAAATGAATCAAACTGTTCATGGATTGTGAATAATGAGACTTGTTATAGATTTTAATATTCAATAATACACATCCATCTTGGAGCTGTTACGTGATATTACTGTTTTTAAGGCCCCTCCTAGTAGTCTGACAACTCTGACCCCACTGTTTTTAAGGGCTCTCTTGCTGTTAGCCCCATGTTTTCTATTAAGGAGCCTTCCAAACAAATATGTAGCACTGTCAAAATAGACCTAGACAGGCCAGAAAAGCCCATTTTTAAATAGACCAACAATCCTTCCCTAACTCATGCTGGTTTGCAGTTAAACCAATAAGATCAGTTGTATTTTGTGCACTAAACAGACCACAAATCAACGAAAGTTCATCACACATTTCCATTCAACAGCAAATCTTTAAAACCACAATCTATAAATATAAAATTTTAATTGATCTCAAATTCACAAATATCTATGCACATCAGCACACAGTCATCCATACGCATTTTTTGCAGAAGTGTAATGTGCATGTGCACAAGTGTATGTGTGTCCTAATGCATAAAATTCAAAGCAAACAGAACAAGTGCATAATAAAATATCATAAAAAGCTTTTAGGAAAATAAAATTGTTTCCCACCTTTTATCTTGGGTGCCATCCCAAGGGTAATTTGCAACAAGTGCACCCTGAGTTTGAAAGAAAAATCTCATCAGTTCATGTCTACTGCATCTAAATACAACATCCATTAAGACAAAGTCGGCAGCAAGTCAGAATCAATATCAAGCCAATGGGAAAATTTACTCAAGCCCATATAAATATAATCCAATTTGTGCATTAAGTTTCTTCTAAAGCAGAAGATAGATAGAGAGAAAGCAAGAATTTCTGAAGTTGAAGATAGCCAGTATTTAACATAATAGATAAAAGGAGTAGCCCAGCATGTTAAGCAAAAAGTTCATGGCAATACAGCACAAAAATAATAAGAAATTTAAGATAAACAATATTTGCATACTGAAAATATATTACCCCATGCAGAGTGGCAGATGCTGTGAATTTTATTTCTCTCAACCAATTCATAATGGCTCTTGCTTCAGGTTGGCGTGCATCTTCATTTTCATTGATGGGAAAGAACTGTAGTTTCATGCCAAAAGGACATTCCAATTAATAAACAACAGGTCCCATGCAAAATACAGTGATAGCAAAGGGGAAAACCAGCAATTGATTTCAATCCATTAACCCTCAAAAATTCATAGCGGTTCTTACATAGAATTTGCCCACCTAATGATTGAAAATCACGGAATATTAACTAGCAACAGATATTCACATTACAAGTCTAAACTGAAACTTGAAAAAGAAAAAGAATAAGAAAGAATTTTCACCAGAAAACATAATAAAAGCCAGCAGATAATCCATCATTAAATTAACCATAAATTCTATTAACCACGTGATTTTTAACAAAAACAGAAAATGATTGTTTGTTTTAGCATCATATTTAGGAAGCCATTATTCAAGCAATAAATGTAATGCACTCCAAGAACCCATTTTCTTGGGTAACTTCCACTATGTTACCATGATGTTAATACATCATGCTCAACTTGAACGAACTAAGTTGTCCAAAACTCGTAGTTACTGAAAGGGGTATTGATTACTTCAATCCCATAGGGTCTTCTTCCAATCGCCTTTCTCATCAATCAATCTCTTAACCTTTAAGCTTGGATGACTACTCACAGGTTAGATATGGACAAATCTAGGTTGAAATAAAATTGAATCATGTAAAGGATGAAATGATTTTAAAATAAAAACCCAAACTCATCCTGATAAAGAACTTGAGACAATCATTTAAAAGGGAAGAAAGGTATAAATAGCAAAATGAAATTTACCTGGTCAGGAAAATCTCTGTTGAGATCAATATCATTTGCATTATTACGTCTTCTCAAACTAAAGCCATCAGGATTCAAAGATGGAAGCATATGAAGGTGAATGTTCTCCACAATCAATGTTGCCTGAAACATTTCAGTGTCAAACATTTAAAGAAGACAGGAAATTATACAAGTTTCAAGAACCCCCTCTCACAGAAGAGTAGGTGAAGTCAGCAAAGACAACAAAATAACAAGCCTATCCCATAGAATATAAAGGTAGGAAACATAAATTAAAAGCACAAGCATAATGCTCTAACCAAATGGATGACACCCCATAGAGGAGCATAGTGTAGCTTATGTTCCTTTCTCTTCCCAAAACGATGACTACCAATCGAATGAAAGTCTTTCTAAGTATTTTAGCAGACTATTGCCAATAAAAGTCAAAAAGATCATATTCCATGACTCAATCTTATCTCTTAATGCAGAAGGGAATTGTTGCTGGCTGCCAAACTACATGCATCAGATATTGTCTTGATATAAGATCTTGATAAATATGAGAGTCAAAACCAATTTGCAAGAACAAATGAAAGAATTTGTGCAAGGTAGACATACTAGAGCAAACAAGATAGAAAAAACAACGATATCACAGCCAACATTTTATTTTTAAAACAATGAAAAAGGCATAAGGACATTAAATACCAGCGGATCTTTTGGATAGTTATCACATAACCAATTTGCCAAAAACATAAGAAGCTCACGACCCACAGGCTCATCTCCATGTACGTTTCCAATATACTGCATTATTAGTAAATCAATCATAGAAATAAAAGATAACCAGAAAATAACATAAAACTATACAAATATGTCTAAATATGCCATCAAACAGACGCATTCAGACTTCAGAGATGGAAATTACAGCTATGTGACCCATGTATGTGTAAAGTCATCTACACTACTTAATTTTCTACGTGTATTACCTTGCCCTCATGAGTGGAACGTACCATCAAAAATGCAACTTAAGATAAATAAGCCAAAAAGAAGATAAAATATTTTTCAGAAATAAAAATATTTCTATTACAAAAAAATGCAAAAACCAACAAAATATAAACTAAGGTGACAGGCCTCTGGTGAAATAGAGGCTGTTGCAACTTGCAAATTGGAGATGCACACTTCAACAGTTGTTTCTATAGTAACCTTTGCATGATAATGTATCACTACACGTCCTACACTGACAAAGAGTAAGGTCATACAGGAAGCCTAATTCCCACATTGCACAGCATGGGATGCTCTAAGTAGTATCCAAGTGGGTAGGTTTTCCCGCTTCTAGCTTTCTAGAGTAGGTTCTCCATTCCTCAAGGGTGCATATAAATTGGTATCAAAGCTAAGTTGTTGATAATTTTAAAAAAGGCAACCTCCAAGGTGTTCTAGCTAGTGGAAGGTTAAGCATCAATAAGCAAAGTTTCACAAAGTGTAGTTGTCTAGACATCAACCCTCTAAAGAGATCCAATTGATGGAAAGTAAAGTAGTGCAAGATGCCTAAATCACACCGGGATACTCGCATCAGGTTTTCATGGTTTAGCTCTCTCGTCCCAATAACTGGCTTTCATGGAAATTTCCTATTCCACATTCCACTTGGGTATTAGGCATTCATAAGTAATTTATTATCACTATATTTCTATCATAAGACCATGTCAGAGTCCTAAATTATGAAAACCAGCAAAATTAGCCTCTAAAACAGTTAAGATTCAAATGACAGCTCCCTGTCTAGTACTCCCTTCCCCATACAAGTTAGATTCCTTCATGTATGAAGGAATTTCAGAAAATACTAGTATTTCATATAAGTTAATCTATTAAAAAAACTACTTCAACATGATGGTGGATCTTATAAGGGTTACATCTTCAAAAAGACATGATTTGTTGATTTATACTATAGAATTTGCAGGTTCATTTGGAATTGGAGATCATTCGACAAACTACCAGCTCTATAATTAACAAACGTCATAGGAACAACTAATACAAACAGCAAGTACTGTCAATTCTTACAGAACATCTATAGAGTTAATTTAAAGAAGGCAACTTATGAGGTTTGCAACGTAAGTGTGCTCATTCAAATTAGAAATATTTTGAAAAAATACTCATTCTTGGTTGAAAAAATTCATCTTGCCCCCTAGGTTGATTAGTGGGATGCAAATGGTTTCCATGGCCTAACATGCTCATTACAACTGCAGTATCCATACAACTACCATAAAACTTTATTAATTCTATGCAATTGTGTGAGTTCTTTCACCTAAATAATTTAAACCCTTTATCCATAAGTCCAGCCAGGTTCAGAAAACTTACGCATGCACATTACTAAGGTCTTGCAATTAGATGTTAAATTTTCTTCAAAATGTTACAATCTTGATTCCCCGTAACAAGAAAAAGGAAGCCATAGGGCATAGGAGACTTATAAAAATATTTGCCCTAATATACATATGGGATATGATTACGTGTCAACAACAACAACAAGCCTTTTCTCACTAGGTGGAGTTGGCTATATAGATCGCACCGAACAATTACTATTACATATGATCATTCTATTTTCTCCTCACTTTCAAAGATCTATAAGGAATGGTGAGATTAAAATGATTAGAAAAGTTGTTCCAAGATTCTATGTCTTCCTGTCAACATGTCATGTCCATACTATAGTAATTCCCTATGTCTCCTTGTTGGATTTTCTTGAACTATGTGTCAATACGTCTTAATATGAATTAAACCAAAAACAATGAAATGGCTGCTTCACTAATGCTGTACAACCACTCACCTTAAATGCAGGTTCAGCCTCTTCTTCGCCAGGGTTGTCAGAAATCTCTATCACCCACTACATGCAACGAATGTGATAAAAATCACTTACTACTAAGATTTTTAAGCGCCACTCACATCTTAAAAGATATTTAAGTCACGAATAAATTGCACATGAAAGGGTGAAAATGAAAAGAACAGGAGGAAAAGGGAAAAAGAAAATTACCAGGGGGACTCCATTCACACTCTTCCCAATACTGATAAAAAATCCCTCAAAGAGAGAAACAAATCACAAGTCAGTTTATCCATTGCCAAAATAACATGGGGAAAAAACTTATTGAGATCCGTTTATTCATGAAAGCTACTATTAATATACATCTTGTGGAAGTCATCCGGAGAAAAGTAATTTGGAGATGGATAATCAGTAAAGCACAGATGTGAGGAATCACCTGTATATTCTAGTAATGTTGCTGCACCTTCGTCCCAAATCCTTTATTGCCATCTCAAGGTCAGAATTGGTCATGTACCCGCGAGACGAGTCAAAAGCACTTCGGGAGATGGGAGAAACAGAATTGAAGTTAATGCACAACAGGGGAAAACAACCACCGTGTCATAGCTACTTAAGAAAAGTTCCATAGCGATTACCTTGTCTGACTCTGACTTTCATGGTCTTCAAACAAATGCCTTGCATGACTTGCACCACCACTAGTGTTTAAGCCTTATAATATGAAGATATAACAAAAGTTTAAAAAATAGATAGATAAATGCGCCAATTTTCTACATATAACTTTACTTCCTCGCGGAACTGATTCATCGTATCAGATTTCCTTGAGAAAGGAATCAGATTTCCCCGGTTCAGTGCTTATTAATAAATTTAGGGCTCCAAGTTCACAATTCTTTATCAATTCAAAACTTTCCTCGAAACCAAGAAGAATAATATAGAAGATGCTGAGATAAAGGTTACTATTCCAAGGAACTGAAGAGACAACGACCTGAATGGAGAGAGCTCCATAAACCACCCCTGGCAATACAATGGTGAGACAGAGATAAAATTGTAGAACAAAGAAGGAGAAGAGAGAAGAGTAGCTCCATAATCTACGACGACGATGAATTGCAGGCTCAAGCACCTGAAGTATGTTAACGTCTTCTTTGTCCTATGAAAGAATCGCTTTGTTGATCGCCGGCAACCCGCTGCCGCTTCCGTGCGCACGCAAGGAAATTGCACGTGGGTATAGGCGCAACGTTCTTTTCTTTGGGTTTTTTTTTTTTTCCCTGAAAAATTATAATAAGGTCCACTTTAAAAAATTAAGTACAAAAAAGCTCTTAAAATTATCAAATTAATCTGAAATCCTAAGAGATCTTATTACAAGAGATTCTATTTATTTAATTATGAAATTGTTCTTTTTTTTAAAATATGCATTAACAACTAAAAATGTAATCAATAACAACTTAAAGTATAACAATTAACAAATATCGTGACAGATATTAACAATTTATGCATTACATATTTGTTATGCGTTGAAAAAATATGTTGTTAATACCTATCGTAATAGTTGTTAATCATTACACCTTAAGTTGTCAACGACTACTCTTTCAATTATCAATGTATAATTAGAAATAAATAAATAAGAGCAATTCGGTAATTAAATAAATAAAATCTCTTACAATAAAATCCTTTGAAACTTCAAACTAACTTAATAATTTTAAGGGACATTTTTGTATTTTAGGTAGAACCTTATTACAATTTCCCCTTTTTTTCCCCATCAAGTGCCCCTTACCAAACAAATCTTTTTGGAAAAACCTGAGTTAAAAAAAAAACTAGATCGGACCAACTAGTTCAAACTAGAAACTAATGAATTGCCCTTGGGTCTGATCTGGTGTAGTGTGTAAACCGCCCTCGATTAGCACGTAATAACTTGGGCATAAACTGCTTAAACTGAGAAAAAACTAGGAAACCTATTGGGTTAGGCTGGTCGCCGGTTGTTTTCTTACCTTCTTTCACGCCCTTGCCATTCGTCGGAGAAGCTTGTGCTCTGCCTCTACCCACGAAAGATGGGAAGGAAATGAGGAAGATAAGAGGGAGAGAGATGGATGAGGCGTATACGTAGAGAGAAAGTGAGGGAAAAAGAGAAATAAGAAGGGGAAAATGAGGTCTGATGATACATGTTCAAGGAAGAAATTAATGAGACAATATCAGCTATGTTCAGTAAAACAGAAAACAAAACAAAAAACTGATGAGAATGGTTAGCAGTGTTCACGAGCTGGGATGGGACCGAGACAGGCCCGTCCTCTCCCTTTTTTAAAAAAAAATATAATTTTTCATATGAATTTTTTTATGTTATAATGCTTATTTTTTATTGGGCTTTTAAAGATAAAAACATTATAAAAAATATTATGTAGAAAGCTCAATTATATAGTATAAAAAAGGTGTAAAAATAATACTAAAAAAATACAGTAAAAGAAACACCATATAATGGCTTTGTGAATTATTTTATTGAGAAATGAGATATTGTTAAGATAGCACTACAACTTAAGAGCTAAAAATCACTATAAAAATAATAATTATTATTATTAATATGTAAATTGAATAATCTAATAATAATTAGTAATAAATAAATTTTTAAAAAAAAAAGGCCCCGCGACTGGACGGGACGGGACAACCCCATCTCACGTCTCATCCCATCCCGATCACTGTTCCTGTCCCGTCTCGTACTTGTCTCGTCCCGAAATTTTTTCTATCCTATCTCGTCACGTCCCGAACTCACCAGGATTAGGACGAGATAATCAGGACGGGACAAATTGAACACCCCTAGAAATGATGGAATGGGTGTGCTCTTGTGGGAGAGAGAAAAAAGACAAAACAATTAAAAAAAAAAAGAAAATTTCATTGGGTCAAAAGGGAAGAAGAAAGGAAAAGAAATGCTTATTAAAAACTATGTATTTTTTATAATTAAAATATGAATATTTTTATACATTTTAATTAAATTATATTATTTTAATTACTACTGTTTGACTCTGATTTGACTCCGAACTAACCCATTAACCATTTAACCAGTGTCTCATCCAGTTTACTAATCGGTCTGATTTTTTGAGCTTTGGAGAAAACCCTGTAAAAGATACTTAAATAATTCAATTTTTTATTTGGATCATCAAGTATGTTGAATTCTGAATTAAGTCACATGACCTACAACAAGAATTTCAAAATTTTATGAAATGATTCTAACACCATTTTTATTAGAGACCAAAAAAGAAGAACTATAAATTAACATGTTTAATTTCATAGTTAATATGTTTTAATTCTAAATTAATAATTTTCTATCACATATTTGCATAAGTTTTTTAATAAAACTTTATAACAATACAGCTTTGAAAATAAATAAGTTTAATTACACAATTAACAAGTTTCAGTTTTAAATTTACGGGTTTATGTCTCCAAATCACAATTGTAACAAGTTTTTGAACAAAATTTGATCATAGCAGAACCTTGACAATTAATATGTGTCATTTCATAGTTAACACGTTTTAATTTTAAATTTCCAACTTTTTATTCCTATAAGACACTTGCAATAAGTTTTTGAATAAAATTTGATTACAACACAACTTTGAAAATCAATATATTTCATTTCACATTTAAACTAGTACAGTACCTGCGCAACGCACGGGTGTGAATTAGTATTTTTTCATAGAGTATAAAAAGTTCAATCACTATATAATTATTAGTTAAATTAGTTAAATTCATATATATGTTTCTGTCACCCAAAAAAAAAAATCATATATATGCTCAGAATATAAGATTATAAAAAGTTTCTTTATAAGTAATATTGAAGGTTTTTTTTTTGGTGACATTTCTATCATTTAATATCATTATTTGCTCTTAAACGTTCTATATGTTCTTGTAACATGTTTTGCTAATATAATCACAATTAACCGTATGGCATTATATAAAGACCAAGTGACTTCACTTGTAATATTGTTATGTATACATATGATTCAACCACTCAATTTTGATAGAAGACTAAGTATCCACTTTTATATGTATAAATAGTTATTTAATTTTGAGATTTTTTTCCAATTTGAGATTTAAAATACACTCGTATAATTTAATTTGATAACTACCATCAACAATGTAAATTAGGAATCATTAACCTGTGTTCATTCTTTCTTAGTTATTACTTTCTGTTTTAAATATAAGATCCCATATGTATATTATGATTTTTAGTTTTTTTAATTTAAAATATTTATTCAAGATTTTATTCCGAATCTAAAATGCAAAATAAATATTAAATATTTTAGTTGTAAATATAATAATGAACTTTAAGTATTAAAATTTCGAAGAAACAACAATGCATGTTAGTCTTTTTAAATTCTATTAACTTATTTTTCTCTCTAAATATATTTTATGATAAAAATAATGCTATAATATCTTAAGGGCACTAATATTATTAGCTAATTCCTCGAAAATAAAATGAAAACCAAATAAGGAATAATTAATTATTAATTATTGTGGAGAAAGCAAAAAAAAAAAATAGCGTTGGCTCAGTCAAAAGTTATAACATGGTATGATCCTGTGTCATCCAGTATCTCATAATTCACCATGAACCTGACAGTAAAATATCAGTATTGTATAAAATAATAAATATTTTTGTATTAAAACTACAACCACCAAAAAGATATATCTCATTAATATTACCTAGGAAAAAATTAGTGCTAGCTCGGAATATTGTACACGAAGTTGGCAATGAAGCAATTGATCAATTTGCTCCGTTTTTTGTTCGCTAGTAGTAGGCTAATTTAAATCTATAGTATTTATCATATTAGAGGCAATTTTTCTTAGTTTTTTTTTTTTCACACCGCTGTCACAAACACCTTATCTTAAGTTGGAATTTATTAAATTGTCAGTGGGTGATCATCTTGTCGTGAAAATTAATCCTATATAATATAGAGGTCAATCTAGGTCGTCTCTCTTTATGAGGAGCTTTGTTAAAATTTTAAAAACTTTTTTAATTAAAAAAACATGATGTAGAGAAGGAAGAAGTCGGAAAGAAAATTGATTGACTTTTTTTTTGGAAAATAAATTAAGAAAAATAAATTGGGAATAACAATAATTAAAAGAAAGTAAAAAGAATGAAGACTTTACTAGAATGATGCACTTCCTAAGGATGTTGATGAGTAGTTATCACAGTTTAAAAGGATAAGGAGTTCGTATAAAAACAATTACTAAGTCAAAAGGAAAAATTTTAGATAACATCTCAGTCATAATTAATTAATTAATAATTATACCTAGAGAGCTAGCATATAATCATCTTTCAATTAATCATTTAAAAATCACTTAACTTGTGAATTCAATTAAACAATTATATCTTGTTCCTTGAAGAGAGTTATCCATCGAAAAATCCTAGAACATGAACTACTTGTAAAATCCATTAAGATAAACACTCATAGAATTATGCGGAAACTGAAAATTTATTCATTGAAAACTTCAAAACATAATTGTTTAACTAAAACACAAATTTAATAACAATCCATAGAGATAGAAATCCTAACCTAGGAAAATTCATGAAAGCAACATACTTGTGGATTGAAATATAAACACTAACAAACTCCCTAAAATAAACAAGAACTCAAGCCACGTCATTTTATCCTTAGGAACAGAGGACTAGTCACATATATGGCTAGATGGCATTATAATGATAAAAAGAAAATAATAAAAAGAAAAGAGCGAAACAACTAGACACAAGAGGAAGCCAAGTGTATGCTTGTGCTTGTGTAGTGTAGACAACTTCGTACTTCTCCAAGGCCTCCTTGATCTCTTTTTACAGCTCTTGAATCTGTCCTAGTCAGATGAAGAAACCTTTGAAACTCCTAGCTTGATCTTTCATCTTCTTTTATCTTGTAATCTTGATAGAACCTTGAATTTGAATTCTCTTGATTTGGTGATCTTCATGGCAACCAAAGTAAAAAAGCTTTTTTGAATTTAAATGATAATAAATAAAAGGATAATATTTCAAATTTGAATAAAGATACGATGATAGGATGAACTAGGGTTAGGGTTTAGAAAGAGGATAAAGATGATAGTGTGGATATTTGGAAAATTAAATAGATAATGGATATATGAATAAAATATTTATTCAAAAAATACGATAAAAAAATTATCCACAAAAGAAATTAATTATTCAAGCTCTTTAATTTATAGTAGAAAATAAGAGATATTTTGGCTAGATATTTTGAATAATTTCCAATTAGATAATTGAAAAATTCTCTTTTAATACCAAGTGACTGCCAAAAATGTAGTTTCCATGGAGCCCCTATTTTGCTTGACAGAATATTCCCTAAAATCAAAGTAAAGATACCTTTCAAAAGGAAAATTATAAAAAATATAATTCAAAAAAGAACTTTTAAGCAATTCATTTATATAATTTTCTTGCTTCAAATTCTGAGTATCTATTGCATTTTAAACCCTTTAAATATTATAAAATCCCTTAATTATATATAAAAATATATTATAATTAGGAATACATCAGTGGGCCTAGAACAAACTTGGCGTGTAAGATATCAGTACATTTAGCTATTTTTAAATCCACTTGCAACACTCAGCTCAAAAAAAAAAATCCACTTGCAACACAAGTGGATAATCGCTCCCAAAAAAAAATGAAGTCCTGCAAGTGGATAATACAAATAAATACAAATGTCATGCATCCTAGCTATATATATTAAATTTTTATTAGTAGTTTACCTTTTTTTTAAAAGCTTGTATAACCATCTCAATAGACCAAAGGAAAAAAAAAAAACAGAAGTTACATCATTATTATATATGTTATTTATAATGACAAGAAGGTAAAAAAATTATGTAGAATATTGTATGAATGATGAAATAGATGAAATATGCATCATATTTTTTCTTAATGATTCCAAGACGAAATGTAAATTATATAATCAAAAAAGATAAGTATGAAATGAAACAAACAAAATTGTTTGACTATTATAAAAAGCATAATTGTCTCTAGGAACACGACCAAAGCACACAATAACTGGAAATGAATACATAACCTAAAAACATATTAAAAAGACCAAATTAGGACTACGAGCTAGAAATGAAATGAACAACACAGCATAAAGTTCAAAATCATCAATTTAAGCCTATTCTTCCAGGATTTGTTTGCATTTTGCTCTACAATGTCCTGCAAACAATGTGTTATTTTCATCAGCTTCAAGATTTCCACCAAGTGAATCATTTAACATATTTTCAGTACCATTCTTCGCCGCATTACGTCTAGATGTAACAAAAGGGATTTCCACAAAACTAGCATTGTGCTTGCTACTCTTTACCTGAACCTGACAGTCAACTGATGGAAAATTACTAGATGGGTTTACCTTCTCAACATTGGTAGTGTTTATAATTGGAACTTTGAATTCTACTATGATTTTATTGTTTTGTCAACCGAGTAGCCACATACACATCGGAATTCCCACTAACATAGTCTCCTAGAATACGTATCTTGAACAAATACCTCTTCCAACTCAAGAATATACAACAAGATACCTTTATCAGACTCGTCCTTGATAAATAATTGACAAACAGTTAGAAAATATAAATGACATAGGATTAAAAACTCGCATGACACAAAACAATTCGTATGCTTGTTGTTTAACAACCTAATTAGTCTGATATGCCTTTGACTCAGCTGTAGAACATCCAAGTAGTTTGGATAATTCTTGATCAAAAATTACAACATGACATGATCCAATGTCATCTAGTATTTCACAGTCCACCATGAGCCTGATAATAAAATCGGTACTGTATAAAATAATAAACATATTTGTATTAAAACTACAACCACTGAAAGAGATATATCTCATTAATATTACTTGGGAATAACAACTTTTACTATAGCTTGACACTTATCACAAAAGAAACCTTCTCTATCTGGGGCCACTTTTTTGCTACATTGTTTGCATGACATGTACACCCATCCACGATCAGATCTCATATTTGTAATATCTGCCAGAGTAACCACGACAGATTTCTGTAATAAATAACACAAGGTATATGTATAGTATTAAGATAAGAATAGCAAGAATGATGAAAACACAAAAAAAACAAGTAAAAAACAATGCATTGCATTATATACGCACTGCTTGTCCAGGTCGTAAATCTAATATTTTTCTTTGGTCATCTACAGCCAATAGATCATTGGCCACAGATAGTACAGTTTGTGGAGCAATTCAAGCAAGTATTTGGCCCAATTGAGTCCCGATACCTTTCAATATGTGAAAAATATTTAAAAAGACCATGAATACCATTATATACAGTAAAACTTGGGATAAACGTAGACTCTATTATATTCAAACCAGTATAATTCTATACTTCTCCACAAACTCCTGAACTCCTTATATTGTAGAATGAATCAAGAGACAGGAAGAGTACATGAAATTAGAGATTTTTTTTCCTTCCTGCCATGCAATTACATGGAAAAAATTAGACTTATTATTGCTCAAAGGAACACAATGTAGCTATGGTGTCAACTAAATAGTATCATACCTCTAAACTCCCTAACTTTGCACTTTTGAATGATGATAATAGTAGAACCAACATGGACACGGGGCACATGCTGTAGAACTTCATCAGTAAAATCTCCCCCAACGTACACTCTAATTTTTCCTTCCAATCAAAATGACGGAAACAAAAAGAAAAATTTCATGCTAAACCTAAGTTTTTAATCACCGACTTAGTTAAATTGGGAGAAACAAACTCAAAATAAGAGTGTTCCCTTCATCCAATAACTTTACATCAAGCCTAAACTGTGTGCATCTATTGACATTTGCATTATTTTTCTTCTCTTACTCCAATTAGTAACCCCATGACATCAACAAGAGAAAATATAGAGTTAGCTCACCACAAATAATTTCAACATAATAATCACATACCCAACACTTATATAATAGCCTACTAATTAGATATTGATAATGAAATTGATCGAATAATATTTCAGAAAATGAACGAATGCAAAACCAAAGTTGCTTATTTTGCGATCATTCGCACATGGTCGAACAAAAGTGGAAAAAATAAAGTTTGCTCGGTAGAAATGATCAATGGTTCAGTACGAGCCTGTATTGGGAAAAACTTAAAAATACGACACCACATAAGTTTTTTCCTCTTCAAAATTCTTACAATGTCGTGGAAGGAAGGCAGTCTTAATTGTAGCATAGATGTTGTCACCCTGTAGAAAAATAATTTTTAGAACACAAGAGGTAACATGCCTAAATTAATCAATAAAACACATACATCCTTGTCCCTATGAGTCATTTCTAAAGATGATATCTCTTCATCAGAGTAGTGTCCAGGCATATCCATAATCAAACCACACAAACCTTGATTCTCCAATTTTGTCTACATGGGTTAATAGCACTAACTGAATCGAATGCAGGAGCCATGTCAACACTTGGAGAAAACAGATGATCCAATAACAACAAAAGTAATTTACTGACAAGAATAAATCTATAGGCTCCTGCTCTTTATACAGCCAAAAATTCATCTAAAGTTACAATAAGAAAATGAACATTATTAGTAATGTGTGCGTGTATAACCCCTAAACATGCGATATGTACATGACACAATCTTGAAATGTGTAATTCAAAAATGTTGATCTGTATAAAGCTTGCTGCATAGTCTTCTATATTTTGTGACCCATGATATATTTTGTTCGTAATAAAATTCTAGAGGTCAAACTTAATAATTAATGCACTATAAAATTAAAACAGATAACTTGATGGCAAGTAAATACATATCCTATGTTTAATTATACCAATTCTTTTTTAAATGTATTTAGTTCGCGTTTATATTAATCTAGGTGGAATGGTTTAGTGAAAATTTCATACTTTTATATTATTAATTGAGCTAAATCAAATTTTTTAAGTTACCACCAACCCAATTTTCGGAAAAAACTAGCTAAATCAAAATATTTAGGAACAAAATATGGGGTAACTGAAATCTGCAATTAACAAACAAATATTAACTGATTTGTTAAATTGCAAAAACGAGGGCTTATTATTTAAAAATTATTAAAAAAATTAAGGCATTTATCTCCCTCCTCATTGCGCCACTTGTCGAACTTCTAGATAGCTTTATAGAGACCCCTCCCTTATAATAGTAATAGATAGATACGCTTCAATTCTCAATTAACAACTATTTGTCTCCATAACACACTTGTAATAAGTCTTTGAATAAAACTTTGCCACAATACAACCTTGAAAATTAACACATTTCATTTCACACTTAACACATTTAAATTCTAAATATACAACTTTCTATCAAGACGAAACTATCAGGATTAACAGAGAAAGATTTAATATAAAAAATAACTCAATATTGCCTCCAAATTTTATTTTTGTAACTTTGTAATAGTAGATGCCAAGTTTCACCCATTTAGAGATCTTACACAATGCTCTTATCTCTCTAGATTTCTAATGAAAGAGGCATTTGAGTCATTTCATAAAATTTTAAAATTTTTTTTTGGGTCATGTGACCTAATGAAGAATTGAACATATTTAATGACCCAAACAAGAACTTGAGTTATTTAAGTGTCTTTTTAAGGGGATTTTCCCAATCTTTGTTTTTCTAGGTCAACCCTTTTTTAAATAATAAAAAGTTTTTTTAGGGAAAAAAGAATTAGTGAGTGTAAACACCTCATTTTGTTTGGGCCCACTAAATAATAAACAAAAATATTAAAAATAATAAAAAAGATAATCAAAAACTTCTCCTTGATTCTTTCTTGGAGACCATGTTTAAAAATCTTCCAAAAATAGCAAGCAAGAATATCTCTCTGACCATAATTTTTAATAAAAAGAACATGGTCAAAAAAAAAAAAGATAAGATGCAGTTAATTGTGGATTGACCTCTAAATTAGGAAATATGGGATGAACACATGAAAGAGGAAAATAAGAAAAATCATATTATAAAAATAAAAATCCCACATTTAAGTTGATTGGTTCTCCAATTGAAAATATCTTTTGGAATCATAATTATGAAAAAATAAAAATAAAAAATAAAGATTTGATGATAATTTAATGCTTAAATAGGAAGTCATATTATGAGTCATATTGACAAAAATTAAAATTAAAAAAAGCTAGTTGGAGCTTATAAATAGGGAGTAACAGTTAGAGAAAGACATGAATTTTTCTCAGGAGAGAGGCAAGGTAGAGAGTTCTTCTCTCATCTTTTTTCATAACAATAACTAGGATTTAGCAAGGAAAGGAAGAGGCTAGAGAGAGTGAAATCCATTATTCTTTTTTTTTTCCCTTTCTCCTATTTAAGCAAAGCTTATGCTCTTGTGATCATTGTCATATATGTGCGCTTGAACATCAATGGTTGGAGAGTAGAGTCAATTATAATTTGGATTAATCTATGTTACTTTTTTTGTGTTTGATTCTCACTACTCCGGTTCCCTTATCCATGTTTGAATTGTGTTCTCATTCATTGCTCCATGTATGTGCTTACTTTGATTCCTTTTTTCTCTCAGTTGGTTCCATGATGTCATCATCATAAGTTGGCATGAGTGTGCATGAGGCATAATGTAACATCACCACTTACCTCACAAGAACTAATCATGATAGAAAGGAATAAACTAATAAACATACCATATCATGATTATTTAGAAGTAAAAAGGCATTCAACCTCAATTAAGGCTATCATGGTTAGAAGGAAAAAAATATCATCTGTAATCAATATATACTATCATATAGCATATTCACATGCAAACTATATTAGGAAAGATTAGTCATAGCTAACATATTTATAAAACAACACGCTCCTGATTGATAAATTATAATAGTAGTTCAGATTTGACTATCTCAATTGACATTAACAATGACTAAACTTGTAGAAATTATCATTATCTCATTATGGATCCACAAATAATTCAATCACATGCAAACTAAGGGCCTCAAGCCCACTGCCAGCACTCCAAACCAGTATCCAGACAAAATAAACTAAAAATAGAAGATGTAATATGTTTATCAATATAAACAACATAAAAATATGAGAAAGTAAAAGAAGTCCAAAATGAATGTGGTCCTGATACGGCAATATACTAAACGATTGCATAAAGTAAGGCTTAGAAGCTCTATATTGTTAGCTACAACTATTGAGCTTCAGGAGTCTTCTCTGAAGGTCTTGTTAACATATTGTTTTCTGAAAATGGTAAACCAACGGAAGTGAGACAACGTCTCAATAGCTAAATCCCTACCTATATCACACACTAGCATGGGCTAATGAGATGTTCGGGGGAATGTACTTTTTAAAACAAATATATCTCCACTCAGCGGGTAGAATATATTTACTATATTTATTAGTCAATCTCAAAACATCTTGATCAATCTCAACAAAAAAAAAAATTGAACTGTTATCTTATCCACAAGATAGAAACTTAGGAATCATTCAAATAAAACATGCTAGTACAAATCCAAAATCCAACCTTATCCGCTCCTTATTTTTGCTGACTGAACCCATGGGTTGAGTCTCGCCATATGACTGGCCACTCTTACAAGCTCACTACATGAATGATATGGACCAGCCAAAGTACATAAAGCAGTCAGTGGACCATGATTCCCCCTCGAAGAACTACTGGGGTGTTGCAATCCCTTGAAGAACCAGGAGAACAAGAATAGAGGCCAACTATAAAGCTCCGTATGGAAGCCAATACCAAATGGTAAGTATATATATCTCAGTAACTCCAATCATCTCCTCCCAACCCATCCCAAATACAGATGATTCAAAACATTCAAGTGGATATACACATACATAAGAACATCACTCATCAAAACTTTAACAAACGCATCATATTCCAAAAATCAATTATTTCTAAACTTATTGTATTTAGTCCCCTTAAAACAGTATCCCACAAGATAGATTATGCGAATAAAAATTTTATATAAAAGAATTTAGTTATAAAAACAACTCACAAATACATATAGAACATACAACAAATAGAAATTCAGTTATCTGGTTTCCTAGCTAATAGTTAAATACAAATAAGGCATGTATTTGAAAAACATTATGATAAGATTTATATCTAATAACTTGTAACTCAGAGATTAGATTGATAATCCAACCATTGAAATTGACAAGTTAAATGTTCTAAATGGGCTAACCAAATTTTAATTTGATCCAACGATTAACAAATTCAAAACTAACACTTTTTTGAGACTGCCTTAAATATGTGCGAAAATTGTTTGCTTACTTTTAACTCTACGCATCACCTCTATATATGAGTTCCTAAAACTCCTTCATTCTATTATTTAGTCAACGTGGGATTTCTATACTATGCTGCACTTATTTATTGCTGCACTTATTTATTTCTATAATATCACACATGTACATTCACACACACACACAAAGAGAGTCATGATTAATTAAAAGAAAAATAATTTGCCTATATTTAAATCTCCATTAACTTGATACTAAAATATATTTATTTATAAATTTAATTAAATTTTAGGGATAAAAGTAAGGATGTTACACATAAAAAAGTATCATTTTTTACACTTGCTATTACTAATGCTATGAATGTCTCTTGAAGTTTATTGGGCATTTCGCATGTGCAGCAGTGACGGTAATCTCAGTGACCTTCTTTCACCCCCATAAAATATGTTGTGATGTGCGAAAGTAGTCTGATTATGGTTTTATTGGGATTAAATTGCTACATGTTTTTTCACCCTTGTCCCTTCACTTATTTTATTATACATCTCCTTCACCCTTTTTGTTTTTTGTAGCAAATTTTAAAGCATCAGAGGTACGCATTCTCACTATGCCCTCTATAACTATTGGCTCCGTGTTTTCTCTCCTTGCCATCTTGAGCCTTGTTTTTATCATACGATTGTTGCTTGTTCCTTTTTGCTAGATAATTTGATGAAGCCTCTTTGTTTTCTTCCTTCTTTCTTTATTTTCACTCAATTTCCTCAAATAGGAAAAAAATTGTTTTCACAATGATTTTATGCTGTGTGAGGTTTCCAAAACCTCCTTAGGTGAAACTAGTTAATCTTCCGTGTGAGATTATTAGAATTTCCTCAGAAAGCTTTTTCAAAATAAATTTATGCCATGCGAAGTTTTTAAAACCTCCTCAGGCAAAATTGATTATCCTTCTATGTGAGATTATTAGAATCTCCTTAGAAAATTTAATCCAAAAGTTTTTTCAAGGACCTTCTTTTTCTTTAAATAAAGATAAAAGAAATGTTTTGCCAAATAAAGAATACAAACAAACCAGAAAATAATTTTCCTAATAAATAACATAAATGCTTTCCTAAAAAACACCCACCAAATGACATGCATTTTTATTTTGGAACTATTTGGGCTTTGATTCCTCTAAAAAGTACATAGACCCTAGGTTTTTATCTCAGGTCAAGTCCAACTATGTAAATAATTTATTTCTTTTCTCTTTAATTTCTTTGTTTTGCAAATAAAAAGTTTTTCTTTCCTTTATTTATTTATTTTCTTTCTTTGGATAATTAAAATATTTTTTTAAAGGTCATATTATTTTTATATTCAACTTAGGGTAACTTTTCTGATGAATGGGTGTTGTGGGGCTGCCTAGCACCTTCTTCATGCACAATCAACTCCCAGACCTTATTCTATTTTCATAGACCACATTTTTTTTAGATTTTCAAAATTATCCTTTAAATTATATTTTGGCAACTCCTTTTCTATTTCCCTTTATGGGAAGACTAGGATTTGGTTGCGACAATGAGCGTGTGAGCTTAAAAGAGATATTTTTAGCTAGACACAGTATTCTTGTTCAATACATTATTGAACACTAAATGCAGGGATTTGCACTTTATGATTTGCCAGGATTGAGAGAAAAAGAGAAATGAAGGAAAAATAGGGTGGAAAATGGGGAGGAACGAAATGTTTTCCTGCTTGGATGGGAAAATAGAAGAAAAGGAAAAGTGACGAAAAAATAAGGTAGGTTCCACACCACATTTTACTCTCAATATTTCACTACATACTCCATGAGCGGAGAGATTTTCACTGAAAAAATTCATTCCTATCACCACCATCTGGGATCATGGTGTAAGACATTTTATTTTATAAGTATTAAAATTAATTTTAATAGTATTATTACTGACATGTTCCTAATAACAATTTTTCATGTTATTATAGTCTTTCATTTTATTCGGTTTTAATCATTTTATTAAAATATTGGATAATGTATAATTTATTTATTTATTATTTAAAAAATTATTGCATTTTTATTTTTTACCTGGAAAAATAACTTTCTTTTGCTAAATTATTTACTTTCTTTATTAATTGTTTATAATAAAATATTTTAGTCATTTAAACATGTACTCATTTTCTTTTCTCTCTGTTTTCTCTCATTCATCCAAATGTGATGAGTAATAATATTTTCATTCTAGGTTTCTCTTCTCTTTATTTTCTTTTTTCTCATTTTCTTCCTTTTAACTTTTCTTCCCATCGAAATAGAGGGTTAGTTTACTACATTATGGAAGACTAGCCCATACACTCCCGGTGAATTAAACGGAAAATAACAATTTCTCATATGAGCAATGGAAGAGATTTTACTATGGCCTCCAATTTTCTTGCCGGACTGTGGGCTTTAAATGAAAGCGACTTTCATATGGCTGATTGTGTTACAACCCATTTTTAATTGGGCCTGTTGATTCAAGGTCCGCTGGACTTAAAACTCCCGAGGAAATGTGGTCTTGAATTAGTCACATGTAGGCTGTAGCAAGTTCAGGCCGAGCCCAAAAGAAAAATAATACACATTTATTATTATGAAAGAATATTTTGCCTTCTATTAAAAGATACAAATAAGTAATATCGCCCTATTAACCCCATAGTTTCTAACATTTTTCAGAGGAGGGTTTTAGAGGTGGCTTAAGAGAATTGAAGAGATTTGAAGTTTGAGGATTATAATAGAGTTGTAAAGCGTCTACTTTTATTATTTTTTGGCCAAATACTGTTACCATGTGTTAAATGATGTTTTTTCCCCACCAAGCATAGGTATTCTCTTATTCGAGACACGAAATGTTAGCACTTCTTCTAATAGAAATTTAAATTTGGATTCGTCATATTGTGAGAGATAAGCCCTTTTCTGCTAGATTTATCGCTTAGGATCCTTCTGTTTACTCCCCCGGGCATACTTAACTCATTTGAGCTTATTTTTTATTATGAACTTCATCAAATTGGATATTTCCTCGCTATTAACTATTGAAATTAGTAGTTTATAAACTAAGTGCACTTGAATGGTGTGAAATATGAACTTGGAATATCATTATGGTGACCATATGAATTACAATTTGGAGAATGTTGAAGCTTGGTAACTTTGCCTCATCCCTCTTGTTGACGTACTCTTGTTGAAGTATTTTATTTGATATGTGAATTTTTTCCTACCATGCTAGCCTCTTTTCTGTATCATGTTACTATGATAAAGTTTTGCGTAATCATTATTTATTTCCTATTGAAACCTCGTAGGCTTTAATTATTGTGTTTTGATCCTTTTTTCATCCATGGTTAACAATTTAAAATCAGCTTTTACAACTTTCTACCGTGGTAAAATAGTAAAAGCGGGATTAGATTGCATAGATTTAGGGTTTGTTTGGACGAAACCAAACCGTGGTTTGGAAAAGTGATTCTGGAGAATAGATTCTGTGGAGAATAAATTCTGTGGAGAATAGATTTTGAGAAAAAGTGATTTTGAGAAGTGAGAGTGTTTGGATAGTTATTACCAGAAGCACTTTTTACATGTGGAAATTACCAAAAAGGGTATAAGTTAATATGATAATTATATAAGGGATAGATTTTATGATTTATTTTGATTTGAAGAAATAAAATTGTTAATAAAAAATTTTTTACTAACATAATTAATAATATATAAGATAATATAATTAATACATAATTAATATGTGTACATATATTTATAAAACATAATATTAAATATGTTTATAGAAAAATGATTTTTTTTATAACAAAAAAATATTAATTTTCTTTAAAGATTATAAACGTGAAATCCCATAACATTTTTTCACAACTACTTTTTGTAATAACATACTACATGTATAATAACCTCTGATGTTTAATACAATTAATTAATTGTCACCACACATATATATTCATAAAATATAAGAGCAAAAATATTTTTAGAGAAGATGAATTATTTTGTTGCAAACAAAAAGTCATGTATTTTTCATGAAGATTATAAACATAAAATGGGATGATATTGTTTGATAAAATAGAATAAACACGTCTTAAAATAATTTATTAATTATTCAAGTAAGTAATAATTAGCTTGAGAATATAAGGTATAATATTAATAAGAGAAATATAAATAAAGAAGTGTCATAATCATTAAGATGATACATCGATACAAAGCATTTGTAATAGGTTTTGTTTTTAACTACATATTACAATCTATGATAAAAGGAAATAAATAAGACATGACTACTATCTTCGTATTGAATTAACAAGTTTGTCTCTTATGCTGTCACGAACCTAAGCCATGTAAGATGAAGATTGAATTGATGAATGTATACGCGAAAATCCAACCCCATCATCATCATCTTCTGCATAAGTACCTTCTTCTTCCAACTGAACGAATTTAAGATCAGTAATAGATGTCGTTCTAATAAAATTATGTATAGCCATCGTTGCACAAACAATTTTAACTTGTGTTTCATAATCATAGGATGGCATGTTTTGAAAGATTGCGAACTTTTTTTCCAAACTCCGAAAGTTCTTTCAATTGTACTCCTTAAACTTGAATGGAAATAATTAAAGATCTCATTGTCATTTTCAAACCCAGATGTCCTTCGAAAATCAGGCAGATGGTAACGCTCCCGTCTGTATGGGCCGAGATATCCATTCGGTGTTGGGTATCCAGCATCCACCAAATAATATTTTCCTATATAAAAAAATGAAATTATTATAAATTATGTTTCTATTGTTAAGCTAAATATAAAAAAAATGTAGGAAATAAAAAAATACCTTCAGGTGGATGGGGAAGGTTCATTGAAGGAGTTGTGAGGGCATGATCAAATATCCGAGCATCATGTGCGCTACCTTCCCATCCAGCCAAGACAAAAGTAAAACACATGTCCCAATCACAAACCGCCATGACATTTTGTGACACTGTTCCTTTCCTAGAGATAAATTTAGTTTGATCTGTTGCACTGACAACGCAGGAAACATGTGTGCCATCAATTGCTCCAATAGCATGTTTAAAAAAAGGCCAATATTTACCAAACCGAATTTTTGTATGAACATGCCGGAATGTTAGATCTTTTGGTTTGATATTAGACATGGCAAGTCTACAGCATGCCATTAGGACATTATGAAAATGTCTGCTAATTGTCTCCCCTGAATGTTGAAATCTTTCTTGTTGCATTCTGCTACTAAGTGCATAGCCAACGGTATGTAAAAACATTGCAACTGATTCATGTAACCCTATATTTTTAGTTTCTTTTAGACCATGTTGTTGCAATTGTTCCACCAAACTTGAGAACACATCTCGTTCCATCCTAAACATGTTATAGCAATGACTGGGGTTGCCATGTAAAACATCCCTTACCCATAAGCTACCTGTATAAGCACTTGTATACCGAGGCTCCTTACACAAGTTCAAAGTAGCGTATGCACCGACCAATGCTGCAACTTTGTTAACCCTTTTTTTTCGTCCCTTAGCATGCTCTTCCACATGTTTAATTTCATCATCCATATTCGTTTTATCCTGTGCACATACACATAAAGTTTAGAATTCCTACGTAGAAATTACGAAACATTTATAAAAGTTACAGAGTTGTCTGATTCATATAACAATCCACTGGTCACATAAAACATACACATATGGAACTGTCTAATATAATAAACAAGTCATAAATCCCTAGTGTAAAACTCCAAAATAGGTAGAAGTTGTTCCTTCTGATCCTTCAGAGTTGCATACATTTCCCGTGCCTCCGGCTATTCCATAAGGAGTTGTGTGCGCCGTCTAAAGAAATCAGGATCACTGACAACTTCAGGAACTGTTTTGAGGTGAGACAGGACTCCCCTAATTGAAATCTCATAAGCATGCGCTTCTTCTTCCAACCTTCTAGCTTCTACTCGTGAAATGACCTCATTGCCACGCTCAGCCTCAGAAATATTTGTTTAAGCAATCTTGCTAAGTGCATCCACTATTTTCATAGAGGGAGATGTGCGTTTCTTCATGACTTCACTCTTCCTTCTGACCCCCAGTGAACTACTAGGTCAACTCCCACCTTTGCTTGTACCCCCACCACTGTTATCCTGCCTCAATTCAGTGTTGCCCCCACTACCTCCACTATTGTCATTGAAGTTCACTGAGTTAAATTCCCCACTTATACCAGTTGGTGCACCTAAAATTTCATCACTATCTCCAGACCTTTCTTCCAAATCTTCATTCGGTGTTCCTTCACTTGGAAGTGTCATTGAAGAAGGTGCCCGTGCTTGTGGTCTAGTTGCAGCCACACTCCCAAATAGTTGAGTTAATTGATCCCTAAATTGAAGTCCTCTTTCTCTGAATTTTTCGTAGTTCGGAACTTCTTGCACATTAGACACCAATAATATCATAAAATATTCCAAAAACAGTAAATATACACAAAACATTAACAAGTAGAGAAAATGTAAGATCAAAAGGTTCAATAATTACCCGTATTTTTCTCTCCCACCAATTATCAGTTGCACTGACAGTATTCCTTTCAGTATCCCATCCCAATCCTATCTCACGAAGCAGCCTATCCCATGTCTGCCACTCCTTTCGTAGGGAATCATATTTATTCTTAAATTGAGCTTTTTCATACACTCTTCTAGTTTTGGCAGTAAATTTATCATCAAGAATATCCCAAGCTGTCTTTGTTAAGCTAGTACCTTTTCTTTTCCCTTGTTGCACAAGTTCAATGCATAGGTCAATAAACACTTTCGTGGTTCGTAGGTCCCAGGAAGCTTTCATCGTGTTCTTACCCATTATGCTATATCACAATTACAGCTCTTCAGTCATCACAGGTTAATCAACTCAAAATTAATTGAAATAACAAGTGTCACTGTTACCCAAATCAACTATGAATACCATATTAACATTTTTCTTTCTTTCATTATTATTTAAAACAAAAACAAATTCAATCTATGTATTTATAACAAGTAATTAACTTTTTTAATTCAACATAAAATGGAATTATGTTCCCATTCCTTTCATGACTAGAAAAAAATTAAATAAATTAATTTTAATTACCACAAATACAACATCCTATAATTTTATTCAAAATAGGATTACGAAAAATAAAACATAAGGATTACAAATATATGTCTCTGGAAAACTAGTCACTTGAATAGATCGAAAACCAATCCTCTGACTGAAATCAGATAAACCAAGCTACACAAATGAATCCTCGAATGAAAATCAACCCACCACTGAAGCAGAACGTTAGCAATAACTATCAACCAAGCAAAACCAGCACCTACCAAACACCCCAAGCCAGTACTGAAAAAAAAATATTACCCCGGTCAGACGACAAACCATGACAAGTTCAATGCACATTAAAAAATGCAGAGTATATAAAACAAAATTTTAGACAGCCCGGTCATCATCAACGTTGAGTGCTCGTAAAAATTATAGGGCGGCAAACTACAAATATTAAACACATATTTCCATTTGCTATATTTGTGCGTATGAGAGTCCGGTGAAGGAGATGTGGAGCTAGATAAACAGATCTCAGAACCAAAAACAAATTCACAGATTATCAACCAACCGAAGATACCATATATCAAGCTCAAACCAACCGGACATAATACAACTTTAATATATCGGTTCCACAAAAGTAGTTTTTTTTTGTTTTCGAATCTCTCATTATCTGATTCGAATTGATTTCACAAAAATCCCATTCACGGTAATTGGGTTTTTAGTTTTGATCACGCTACGGTTCCCCCCTGGTTAACAACTCGACGTCGCAGCCCGTAGAGGAAGAAACAGAGGCTGCTTTGGTTTTGGCTTGTAAGTTGTAAATTTGCAATTACAAATATGATCTAGAATCCACAAATACTCAAATGAAAATTGAGCTAAATTGACACTGAAATTAACAGAAGAGA
This sequence comes from Neltuma alba, assembly GCF_004799145.2. Taxonomy (NCBI): domain Eukaryota; kingdom Viridiplantae; phylum Streptophyta; class Magnoliopsida; order Fabales; family Fabaceae; genus Neltuma; species Neltuma alba. Next base: position 713,658 of record NW_021635173.1, read on the forward strand.
TCGAGTAGCAGAGGATAAATGCCGGATCTGAGCCACCTTACCTGAGCGCCGGAGAAAGAGCCAGGGAACACCGACCACCGCCAAATGCTTCAGAGCAAACCTGAGCGCCGGAACTCACAACTGATAGCTACGATCTTCTTCCGCCGAGCTGCGATTTCTCTCACCGGCACCTTCAACCCATGGCTGGACGGCGACTTCTTCACGGGCGGTGACTCGTTCTGTCAAGGAGGAAAGACTGAAGGGGGAAAGGAAGACCATGCACGGGGAATGAATGGAACCCAAAGCGTCTCCAGAGGAGGTGGACCGAGTGGGGAAGAAAGCGAGAGGAAGATCAATTTTCGACCGAACTGGAATGGAGCTCTGAAGATATTTTGGACCGACTGGAATGGAAGAAATAATTGAAGCCAGAGGATAATTGAAGCTGGGGCTATTTGGTCATGTGAGGAAGGCCCACTGTCAGCCTTCAACAATTGGAGCCAAAAGCGGACGAAAGTTGCTTCTGATGAAACCATGGTTTGGGGGTTCAAAACCATGGTTTCCCCTAAACCATGGTTTTAAATATTCAGAGGCTGTTTGGCTAGCATTTTCCCCAAACCATGGTTTGGGGTGCTTGCCAAACAGGGCCTTAAAATTGTTGTTACAATACACGTTTGAGATTTGAGACCATATACAAATGACTTTTTACAAGATGCCTTCTTGTCAAGTTGTGATACAATACAGCAAGCTAACTGCTCAACTTTCAATAGCAAGAGCTAAAAGAATTAAGCAAGCTTTGAGTGCGTTAGTACAGGACACTTTGACAAAGCAAATGGCATTTGTTGGAACATCAAATCTGGATGAAAATGCTAAGGACGTCACCAACATCATTTGGGTTGAAAAAGGAGCTGCTGATCATATCTTGGGCTTGGAGACTTCAATTTAAGGAGCTTAGATAAAGTACAACACATGAGAAGACTCATTTGGGCCTAATTAATCATATTTTGGACTTGATATGCTGATTATATTTCATTAAATGCATTTGAGCGAAAATTTATAATTAGTTGGTAGATTTGACTTTTAAATTTCCAAGTTACCTAAATAAAGTCTTTATGATTTTATTTAAGTTAGTATTTTGTATTTTGATTTTGTAGATTGCATTTAATGCTTTTTAGGTCAGATTTCTGAATGTATCCTCTATAAAATATTGTAACCCTCATTTTGGAGGCAGATTGGAATTTGAATTAAAAGGTTGCATTTTGCAATTTCTAACTTAAGAGAAATTCTCTCTAAGGTTCTTCATTGAACTAAAAGACTTATCAAGGCTTGATCAACCTTGTGGCATTTTTCAACACTTTGAGTCCTTGTTCTTCCATGTTTAAGGGTTCAAATAAATCACCAGACTTTTGTTTACATTTTTGGAGTGTGTATATTCAGATTGGTTGTGGGTTCATGAGATTTTCCGTTATGGGTTCACACCAAGTTGCATACATTAGATTTTTACTTCTTGTATTTTTTACTAAAATAAATAAAACCCATATGGACTTTAGATCATATAAAAATAATTCATTTAACTTTTAAAACTTCATAATACTCCTTCGGTCCTAAATACACTATAAAGTGGGTCTTATGTTTAGAACCGGAAGAGTATTAAATACGTGTAAATAACCACCAACTATCAATTATATACTCCTTTAAACTTTTTTTTTTATGTGTATAATCCCTCAAACTTTGATTGATATGTAGATTATTCTTTGCGCAAATGAATAATATATACAATTATTCGTATGGGAGTTATCTGCATAAATATAAGAGTTTATGACGTTCATTGTAAAATTTCAAAGGTTATGAAAATCATCTATACATGGTCCAAAGTTCAAGAAAATTGTGCATAATTTAGCCTATAACTTTTTTATTATTTGACTTACCGCATTTATTACATCCTCATGCTTATTTTTTCTTCTTTCTAAGTATTTGATCTCATTTTTATTTTTCCCAAAATTTCAACTTGCTTCTTCATTTTTGGTCAAATATATTGGAAAATATCATGAAGCATAATCATTAAATAGGCTTTGCAACAAGGGCTGGAAATAAACAGCCAAGCTAGACCTGTTTTATAGCAAGTTGGCTAGAACTTGACCTGTGGCCTGTTATATACTTATTTTTAGCCTAAATCTGACCTATTAAAAAGCTTGTATTTTTAAAAATTTCAAATTATATAGTAAAAAATACATTCACTAATAAAAAGCAAAACATAGTACTATATAATAATTATTTTTTAGTATTGTCTTTTATTTAAATTTTAATATCATGGTAATATTTTAAATCTTAATTATAGTTAATTAAGATATTATTAAATACGAGTCATAATCGTATGTTAAAACGTGAAAAAAGACTACATCTAAGTGCAAAATGAAAATTAAAATTAAGACAAATAAATAGGAAGAAAAGTTAATAACTTTACAATGAATGAAGGGATTATTATAATTTGATTAACATAACATATAAGTTAGTTAATTTATCACTTCTTCCCCTTCATTGTAACTATCCTTTTAAAAAAGAATTTTTGGTTGCTATTTTATCTATAGTTTTAAAACTTAAAGATCATATTATTTATTGACATTCTTATTTTGAATCATATCATTATTTTCACTTGTCAATTAAACTTCAAAATCTAAAGAAATATTAACTATGTATAAAAAAAATAAATTAAAAGAGCACATAAAAAATGGCAAAAATCCTAATAAAATCCGAATGAAATACCTAAATCCAATTTAATATACTCTTTTAATAAATTTTTAATTAGGACATGAGTCCTAATTCAAGATTTTTTAATGTTCTTAAATAAACAGAATGCCTCTCTTTAATTAAAATAAAAAATTGATTATTTGATTCCCCCAAGTGATCTCCAACTTTTTATGATAATTTTTGGGATAAAAAAACATAAAATATTATAATGTTTAAAATTTGTATATAAAACTAAATTTTTTAAAAAAAATTAATAAAAAATTTTAAATTTTAAAATAAATAGCCTTAAAGTAAATTTTTTTTATTTTATGTTTGTAAACATTTAATCTAAGATTTTAAAATATTTCAATTACATAAAATATTTAATATTATGTTCTTATAATTTATTTTAGTTTTATTTATTTAAGCAAACATTGGATTCCAATCCAAAAATGTAATTCGTAACAACTTAATATAAAATATTTCTTGTAATCAAGATATTTTAAAATCTTAAAAATAAATTTTTACAATCTGAAAAGACAAAATATTTATTTAGAGGATACTTATATTATAATTTGAAATGTTTAATTAAATATTTTTAAAGGTTTTAGTTATATATACAAATTTTAAACATTATAAAATTATTTATGTATGTTTTAGAATAAAAAATAATCATAAGAGAAAAGAAGAACCATTTGGAAGGGGTAAAGCAATCATTTTTTTTTAATTAAAGAGCGGCATTCTAGTTATTTAGCAACATGCAAAAATGACTAATGAGGCTTCATAGCCTAATTACAAATTTGTTAAAAGTTTAGGCCTGAATTTGAATTTAAGCACTTTAATTGGATTTAATTGAGATTCTTCCTAAAAAAATAATAGCATTAACTAATTTATAATAAGTTCAGGTCAGCCTAACAGATTTAATAGGCTTATTAGAAAGTCTAGATCTAATTTGTTAAGCTAAACAGACTTTCAAACAAACTTGATCCTTTTTTTTTTAAAAAAAAAATAGGCCAGGCCAAGTTTATTTTCACCCCTATTTATAATCTCAATTATTTCACAATGTTTTGTTTTATATTAAAAGTATGTAAAAGCATAAAGATACAAGAGAGTAGACCAAGCAACTCATCTCATTTCATCTTAATTTTGTCTCATATAAGGCTCAAATGCCTCCGTGTCAGGACGAGGCACGAGTCAAAAAACACATTCTTTGCCCTTCAACAAGAAGGGACGCGGCATAAGGCCATCCTCATTTATACTAATATACTCATGTCAAACAAATACTATAACTAACTTTGATATTGTCTTTTTTTTTTGGTGAAAGGAAATTGTTTTGTTCTGTTAGATAAATATGACAATGGATCGAAAACATATCGGGTCGGATCTCGGGTCAGGTCGGTCGGATCTTCTTAGCTCACGCTTAAGCTAGACTATAAAAGTCTAAGCTTTTAAGTGCACAGCAGAACACCACTTTTGCAAGAAAGAAAATAAGAGAGAGAGAGAGATAGTAGGAAAACTCTACTACTGGAGTGATTTGAACTGATGGGGGGAAGCCTCTATTTATAGCTTTTGTCAGGGATATTTTGGGTAGCATAAAAATATCCACTGAGCCCATCAGATAAAATCTGAGATAAGATAATATATCCTTATCTCATAATATCATGATATTTGAATTTAAATCCAGAATCAATCACAATTAATTCTAAATATATATACTTAATATATATTTAATCTACACAATATAAATTAATTAATTTAATACAAATTAATTAGATTTATATCGTAACCGATTGGATATGATTCAGGGTATTTGACCAAGTCAAACATATCACAATATCGCTTGGATATTTGACTGATATATTTTCTTTATACCCGGTCAAATAATCCGGCCCATCAAGGGCGGACCCAAGCCCAAAATCCAACATCTCCCACTCGCACTTGATGGGCTGCCCATCGTGCGATAGCTAAATCTTTCATTGCTTCATACTAGGTGTCTGCCGTGACCGCGTGGGCATGACGTCATCGATTCGGTGCTTGTGCACTAAGAATCCTTTATGCAGGACCAGCACACAAGAACACCCTTGGTGTACTTGCTTGTTGCCTCGAATGCCCTAGTTTTATCCATACACTTTACTTGTGGCATATCTAATCCCTCTCGAGTTATTTTGTTTACTCAGATTGCCTTCTCATACGTATGGTATCCACACTTGCTTAGTTGTTCTGTTCAACCTGCAAGGGACATGTCACAGACACCAACGTAGATGTGTATTTCAGGATAAATCTTCCTTCTGACTATTCATCATTTAGATTTGGCATAGTCGCTTTCTCAGTCTTGACCCGTTAGATCGCATCATTCTTGACCATGGGGTTTAGGCTAGAGTAGCTGCCACTAAACCAAAACCTTGTGATGTTGTCTAAGTCTTAAGGGCATTATGAAAGGTTTATTTCCTTTCTGGGACTCACACCGTAATGGATCAGGGATCTTCCATCTACGTCCCTTGTTGCGGATTTGAGTGAGCTCATGCAGTATGAATTGCATGTTACGGTGCTCAATCCACCAAGTGGAGTATGTCGCTTTTGGTTTTAATAGCACCGTACAGACTTAAGTTCCAAATGCACTCCAACATTTGAACCAGGAGCTCTTTCATCACAACTATATATGACGTCTCACTAGTAAAGAGTTCCTTGTCTGGCTACAGGTCTCATGGATGACACATTATCCATGATTCGGCCCAAACTTTTATGGGTCTCATCTCAGTCTAGCTGAGGTGACATTTGTGCAGTGATTCTTTTCTACCATCTCATGGTGATCATCTGCTGTCAAACCTTCTATATCCCATGAGAACATAGCGAGGCAGTTGCTCGTGTGAGTGAGCCAACCTTGTGACCTGTACGACATATTTGTATTGCATACCTTGTGCCTATGCATGTATAAATACACAAATATACAAGAAAAATTTCTTTGAACTGGATAAAATGCATTGAATTACTAAGTAAGAGGAAAAAGGTTCAGTACAACATGCCTTGTGCCTGCGTATTTGAACAAAAAGGATCAAAAAGAAAAAGGAGTTCAATACATCATGCTCTACGCATGCCCAAGGCCTTTACATGCTTAACGAAAGGATCTCTAGCTATAGGCTTGGTTAGGGGATCTGCCAACATCTTATGAGTGGACAAGTATTGAACTGTCACTTGTTTCTTAGCGATCATATCCCTTACAAAGTGATACTTTATGTCTATATGCTTAGTACGATTGTGGTACTTAGGGTCCTTTGCATAGGCTATTGCTGCTTGACTATCGCAGTGAATCAGAGTTGGTCCCTCACTCCCACCATGGATTCCCAATCGTACTAAGAATCTTTTGAGCCACACACAGCTTCTTGGACAGCTGCAGAACAAGCTACATATTCTGCTTCCATGGATGAAAGAGACACACACGTTTGTTTCTTGCTGCTCCAGGAGATTGCTCCGTTATTCAGTAGGAAAGCATAGCCTGACGTCGAGTGTCGCTCGTCCAGGTCTCCTGCCCAATCAGCATCGGAATAACCCTCCGCACGAAGGCCATTTCCTTGATAGCATAGCTCATAGTCCATGGTTCCTTTTAGATATCTCATAATCCTCTTTACAGCTTCCCAGTGTTTGACTCCTGGATTGGATTGGAATCGACTCACAAGTCCGACTGCGAAGCATATGTCTGGCCTGGTACACAACATGGCGTACATTAGGCTGCCAACGGCACTTGAGTATGGGACTCTCTTCATGCGTTCTATATCGCATTGTTTTGTAGGGCGCATTTCCTCACTTAGGTTATGTCCCTTAACCACAGGGGTATCCATAGGCTTGCAGTCTCTCATATTGAAACGCTCAAGAATCTTTGCTATGTATGCCTTTTGTGACAATGACAGCAATTTTCTAGAACGATCTCTTCTTATCTTAACGCCTAAGATATATTCTGCTTCGCCCATGTCTTTCATCTCGAAGTTCAAGGATAACCACTCTTTGATCATCTTTATTAGTTTAAGATTGGTACCAGCCAGTAGTATGTCATCGACATAGAGGGATAGAATGACAAAGTTGTCTCCAAACCGCTTGATATAAACACAGTGATCTTCCTCGATCATTTCAAAGTCATAGGAGCTTATAGCTTTGTGGAACCTTAAGTACCACTGCCTAGATGATTGCTTGAGTCCATAAATGGATCTCAATAGTTTACAAACCTTTTGTTCGTTCTGTATGAAGCCCTCAGGCTGTTCCATATAGATTTCCTCATCTAGTTCTCCATTCAAGAAGGCGGTTTTTACATCCATCTGATGTAACTCTAAGTCTAAACTTGCTACTAAAGCCAGTATCAGTCGTATCGAGTTGAAACGTACAACAGGTGAGAAGGTGTCTGCGTAATCCACTCCTTCCCGTTGTGTATACCCTTTGGCAACTAACCTTGCTTTGGGTTTATCAATTGATCCATCAGCCTTACGTTTGTACTTGAGAACCCACTTGCTCCCAATTGCCTTTCGGCCAGGTGGTAGATCAACTAATTCCCATACTTGGTTGGATTCCATGGAATCCATTTCCTCTTGTAAGGCCTTCTGCCATTTTTCTTTAGCAGGTCCTGTTAGTGCTTCTTTAACACTTACGGGGTCTTCTTCATCGTTTCTGGACTAACGATGAAGGTTGCTCCTTCAATTGAGAAGCGTCTCTTAGGAGTTTTGTCTCTGTTACTTCTCCTAAGTGGGGTTGTTGTAGGACTTACTTCCTGTGACTGGGTTAAACCTTGTTGTGAAAATGGTTCAACCCTCCCACTCGGATCAGTAGACTGAGGAACACTTTGTTGTACCTCATTGCCATCATCCTCATAAAGACGTTCGATCAATACTCCCTCTGCTAGGATATTCGGTTTCTATGAATGTTGCGTCCCTTGACTCTATCTCAGTCACTGAGCCGTCATCATTTTCACCAATGAAGACATACCCCTTAGAGTTCTCAGAGTATCTTATGAAGATACACTTTTTGCCCCTTGGTTCTAGCTTGTCATATTTATGGGAAGAATCACGAATATAGGCCGCTGACCCCCATGGTCTTAGGATGCTTAGATCCGGTTTGCGGTTTGTCCATGATTCATAAGGGGTTGTGGTGACTGATTTAGAAGGCACTCGGTTAAGTATGAATGTGGCAGTTAAAAGAGCATCTCCCCAATATGAGGTTGGAAGCTCAGCTTGTGCCATCATTGATCTAACCATATCGAGGAGAGTTCTATTTCTCCTTTCAGCAACTCCGTTCTGTTGAGGAGTGCCAGGGATTGTTAGTTGCCTAACAATACCCCTTTCTTCACAGAGCTCCTTGAACTGATCAGAGAGGTATTCTCGCCTCGGTCAGTTCTTAAGGCTTTGATTCTTGAACCTAGCTGATTTTCCACTAGATTGAGATATTTTCTAAAGCACTCTAATGCCTCAGATTTGTGGGAAATCAGGTAAGTATAGCCATATCGGGAAGAATCATCGATGAAGGTAATAAAATACCATGCTCCGTGACGTGCCCTAACACTCATTGGTCCGCAAATATCAGAGTGTACCAATTCAAGAGGATGGTTAGCCCTGGTTGCCTTTCCGAAAGGCTTCCTTGTGCTCTTGCCAGCAAGGCAATGTTCACACAGAGACATTTCCTTTTTGGACACGTTTCCTAGCAAACCCTCTTTTGCCAGTTTGGTCATGCGTTCTTGACCAATATGTCCTAATCTAGCGTGCCATATATCGTAATTGACATCGGAAGAAAGTGCATAGCAAGAACTAGAAAAATTATCATTGAAATTTTCTAAAACAAAGAAACCATCCGAAACATAACCAGAAACTGAAAAGTTGGTCCCATACGAAATGTCTACTGTGAAATCATGAAAAAAGACATTGAAATGAAATTTAACTAAGGAAATAACAGACACAAGATTTCGTCGGATTTCCGGAGCGTAGAGGACATTTTGCAGGACTAGGGTCCTTTCTCCATGCAGGGTCAGCTCACAAGTACCGATCCCTTTGACTTCTACTCTCGCGTTGTTCCCAACATAAAGCCATCTGCTTCTTGCTGGTAACCGACGAAATTCTGTGAAGTTCCCACGATCCTTGCTCACGTGGTCTGTGGCCCCTGAGTCTATAACCCAAACAGGATTAGTTTCAGCAATAAACGCAGTGCTAGAAACATAAGAGAAATGTATTGAATCTGAATCCAATACCTTTTTCTGCTCAGGGCAGTCCTTGGCATAATGTCCCTTTTGTTGGCAAGCATAGCATTTGATGGTTGCTATGTTCCGCTTCTTTGCAGGTTTCTTGCCTTTCTTGAAGGAACTCTTTCCCTTCTTTACTTTAGGGCCGCCTTTCTTATTTTGAGAGCCTTTGCTTCTCTTGGACTGGTTTTGGGAGGTTGCCCCTCCCTTTCCTTCAGTTAAATATGCCTTACTGACAGGCTTCACAGTTTCCATCCGATCATCCTCCAGTTGGAGGTGGCGAGCTACATCAGCAAAGGTTTTTATACTCTCATTATGAGTAATGGTGTGCTTCATGGTATCCCAACTTGCTGGGAGAGATCTCATGACAGCTTGAATCTGTTGCTCATCAGATAAGGCGCCTCCGGCTTCCTTAAGCTCCCTGATTAAGTTCTGCATTGCCCTTAGGTGATGCCTTATGGGAGTGTTAGGACCCAGCTTGAAATTATCAAGTTTGACGGTGAGTCTCCTAAGCCTCGCAGCAGAGGTACCGTCAAATTCGGATTTCAGCGCTGCCCACATGGCAGAGGCGGAAGGGTGTGTTTCGAATTGCACCAACACATCGTCAGTCATGGCACTCAGCATGGTTATTCTGGCGATAGTGTCCCTTCTTTTCCAGGCCGCGTAGCCGTCCTGGTCCCTTCGCGATGCATTTGCCTCAGGCTCTGGAAGAAAAGTAGTCAACACATCAGTGACTTCTTGTTCTTCGAGGACATACGATATCTTACGACGCCACATGCTGTAATTGTCTCCGTTCAGCTTGTCACCTCCTACGAGGTCAGCTATAATGGACTTGATTCCTCTTTGAGACATCGTGCTATCACATAGACAACAATGCATTTTAGTACGGTATGCAACACACACACTTTATTCAAGTAGGTCATAGGTCGTCCGGGTAAGAGTCTCACCATTTTCATGATCAGGAGACAACTAGGTTGGCTCCCATCCCATTACTCCTGGTTAGTCTCTTACCTTTCTTATCTCTGACTTTCCTTGAACATATCCCCAATTGGAGTTTTCCTCATGAAACTCCCACTCAAATAAAGCATTTGAAATATAAAAAAACTTTATTTATCGAAACATAAATGTTTACAAAAAAAATTTGGATAATCCCAAAAATAAAGTCTCAAGAGTAAACATTAAATGAAAAGAAAAATAAATGTGAACAAAAACTCATTCGTTCATGATATATTTTATCATGGGTTCTCTCAAACTCTCTTTAACATCTTTCCAGCATCTACAGAGACTTTGTTTAAAAAATGCTTCACTAAATATGTGTCCCCTCCTCGCCAGTTCCTTTCTGTATTGGATTGCAATATTTGAGAAAAAGAGTGCGTCTTGCTCATTGACAATTTGTTTAGCATAATAACTCAATTTTGAAAATAGGCACTTTTGATGCTTGTATTCATCAGCATGCTTTTCTGCTATCTTTTCTATTAAATTTATGTCCTTGGGTCTGCAGACTTCTTCCTCTTGTTGGTCAGGAACACATTTCCTTTTACCACTGCTCCCCTCAGGTACATTAGAGTTTGCTTGTGATTGAGGCGCTTTTCTTTTATTTGTACTTTCGGCAGCATAATAATTTGAAGATTTCGGAGCATCAGAAAGAGGAGAATAAGTTGGATATTTTCCAAAAGAGGAGTTAGAATTTGAGTTTGAGTTGGCCATTTCCTAAACCCAAAAAGAACAAGTTAAGAAAAATAAAAATAAATATTCAAAAACATTTATTTGCTATTTTTCGTACCCAAAAAGTCATAAAAATAGGCACATAATATATCAATTTATTGCTCATGATTTTAGAAATATTTCAGGTCAAACAGGGCTCAAAAATAGCCCCTCACGCACCCCAATAAGCAAAAAAAAATTTTTAATTAAGGGGTAGGTTCGCCCACTCTCGGGACCGGCGCGTGTCATACACGCGCCGCCTTTCCGGCCTCTCGCCGTTACCTGACCTATTCCATCTGATTCCTCACGTCTCAAGGAGTCTATATATGTGCTTTTTATGACCAAAGGGTCCCTAGGTGGACCCCACGCGTCCAAAAAAAAATCCGAAAAAAAAATCCTTTTTTTTTAAATTTAAAAAAATTATTTTTTTTTAAATTTCGATCGATCGACCCGAATTCCAGGGAGGATCCGGGTCCACAGACCCGAAACGCAGCGTTTCACTTAAAGTGAAATGCGTCTGGCCAGCCCAAAACGACGCCGTTTTGGGCTGGTCAGGTCGTCCCTGACCTCCAGCCGGGTCGCCCCAGATCCGGCTGGAGCTCCGGCGGGTCCGTCGCGACCCGCCATTTTCGAACCACCATATCTTCCTCCTCCGAGCTCCGTTTTATGCATTTTAGGTGTCTATGGACTCGTATTTTCGTGCTCTACAACTCTATGGGTTTATTTTCTTTAAAAAACATCATTTTTAAAGACCCAAAAAAAAGGTTCGAACGGCCGACGTTGGAAGCTTTAGAAAGTAGACTTCGGTCACGTTTTTGAACCTTACGGAATAACAGGTAATGTTTTCGAACTTCACTTATATAAACAGAGTGTGTATTTGAGTTTAAAACACAAGCATATAGAGTTCGAATTGCATACGGCATATTCATGATGCAGCGGAAAAAAAATGAGCGTGTATAATATATGCACACATATATTGAGAGCCTCAAGAACATCTCGGCTCTGATGCCAATGTTAGATAAATATGACAATGGATCGAAAACATACCGGGTCGGATCTCGGGTCGGGTCGGTCGGATCTTCTTAGCTCACGCTTAAGCTAGACTATAAAAGTCTAAGCTTTTAAGCGCACAGCAGAGCACCACTTTTGCAAGAAAGAAAATAAGAGAGAGAGAGAGAGATAGTAGGAAAACTCTACTACTGGAGTGATCTGAACTGATGGGGGGAAGCCTCTATTTATAGCTTTTGTCAGGGATATTTTGGGTAGCATAAAAATATCCACTGAGCCCATCAGATAAAATCTGAGATAAGATAATATATCCTTATCTCATAATATCATGATATTTGAATTTAAATCCAGAATCAATCACAATTAATTCTAAATATATATACTTAATATATATTTAATCTACACAATATAAATTAATTAATTTAATACAAATTAATTAGATTTATATCGTAACCGATTGGATATGATTCAGGGTGTTTGACCAAGTCAAACATATCACAATATCGCTTGGATATTTGACTGATATATTTTCTTTATACCCGGTCAAATAATCCGGCCCATCAAGGGCGGACCCAAGCCCAAAATCCAACATATTCAAAGAATATGGGAGACGAGTTTTTTTTTTTTGGTGTTTACACTATAAATGGATGGTAATGAATGAAGTTTTAGTATCCAATTAGATAATACATTAATGCAAATTTTATCCTGTATGATGATTTACATATAAAACTTGGATGGTAATTTTACTGTCACAGTAATATTTATATCTATTCAATATTAGTTAGTGTGGAAAAATAAGAACATCATGTTTTTATTGTTAATATATACTTAAAAACACAACAAATTCACAAGAAACACATTCTGGATAGGGTACGGTATATGTGAGCAGAAGTCTATTCTGAAACATCGCAAATTCATGAAAAATACATTTAAAAAATAGGGTTAAGATACAATTTTAATAATAAAGTTTACCCCAAGGGGCATTAGGTACCATAAAATTTACTTGAGTGTAAAAATATATATGTAGTTGTCAAAATGAGGCATCTGGCACCACGTCATTAATATGCATTAGTTTATCATTAGTGGGGCCCACAAAGTCAGTTTTAAAATGTATTTTTAATAATAAAATTTACATCAAGGAGCACTGAGTACCATAACGTTTACTTTTTTATGCAAACTTTCTTAAAAAAGAAAAAAAACAATTACGTAACGCATTAGTTTATCATTTGTGAATGGATGTATTTCTGTTGTTAATTAATGTATTGTTTTTGCAAATTCTCTAATTCCTGTTGTAACGCATGTATCATTTTAGCACAATCCCTAACTCCTGTTGCCAATTACGTAAGTCCACTAACAAATACACGAGTTCCTATTCTAAATTTCCCAACGTCTTATGCAAATTGTCTAAACCCAATCGTGAACATACTTGATAGACTCTAGCGTGATGATTCAGTTATATTTAAAAAAAAACCACTTGCAAAGACAGGAGCCCCTGTTGTAAACCTAGCTATTATTTTTTGTAAATTTCCTAATTTTAGTAGTCAACATTTGCACTCAAAGTATGAAATTTGCAGGGAAAAATATATTATCATTACTAGACATGTAATAAACACATAATATATAGTTCATTGCATTAAAAATGAAATTGTGGATAATCCTTATGCGTAAAAATTGATGCATCGTTTACTAATATAAAAAACATCTTGAGCTGACAATCCCTCTTCAATTTCTCTTGGTTGTGTCTATATCTTTGCAAATAGTTGTACAGCAACTGCCAACCATGTATTTCTTGCATGAGTAATGAGCCGCCACAGTAAGTCTGACCTTAAGGAACTAAGTTCTTCCTACTACACAACATTAAGGACCATCAAACAAGGAACATAGTGGAATACAAGATTGAAGTCTAAAAATAATACATTTATAGATAAGCACTTAATCAACTCATATTTTTGCAAAATAGTTGTTTCCCGCCACCAATTTCTATTTATAATTTATTGCTGCACATCATTCAACTATCGATTTCAGTCAACTTTCAATAATAATAGATAGTATCAGTTAACAACAGGAATTTGCGGGTTTACAACATAAATACCAGTTTTCATGACATTAAATTGTCATTTTCCTGCACAACTCCAATTTGCAAATTTACAATCCGAATACATATTTTCACAATTGCAAGTTACCATTTTCTACACATTTCGTTTTCATATCAGCCATTTCAGCACATTCACCAATTTTCCTTTCAGTTCTCCCTTCTCGAGTTCCTTTAACAACGTGTTACAATTAGTGTTTCCCCATTCTCACGCACTTTTCAAAAATCACTAACACCTCATGTTTATTAACTCCAAAGAAGAAGAAGATAACAATCTCTCTCTAAACTTAAAAGCTATATCAAATTTTTTTCTCCCTCACTATCTATTTACCCATACATTAAAACACTCATTTCTATATTATTCAACTATCACAACCTAACAATCAGCTCAACATAACGAAATTTTGGGAAAAATGTTTATCTCACGCACGAAGCTGTTCTTTTTCCCTCTTTCTTCTTCCTTTTCAGCAGATACAGTACGCAAGGCATTTTAGTAAAATGACTTCAATAATTAATTTTAGTTTGCCCTCTTGGTCCTTCAGTGAAATTTCAGAATCATTAACTGAAATTTCTGATTTTTTTAGAGGATGTTTGAAATTAATTCCCGTCTGCAGTCTTTAATCGAAATTTTCCCTATAATTTGCTCCATTTGGAGCAGCAATAGACATTTCTCTTTTTAATAATGATTTCCTCTCATTTAACCATAGATATTGCATGCTAGTCCCACCCCAACTTTCACGTTATCAATTTGGAACCTTCAGAATGCCATACTTTTGAAGAAATTCACAGCAAATTGACGGCAAATACATATAAGGAAGGAAAAAAACTATTCAAGAAAATTATGCATAATTTAGCTTCTTTTTATTTTTTGGGTTACTCTATTTAATAAGTTCTCCAATTTTATGTTTTTTTTTCTTTTTTTCTAAGCATTTTATCTTATTTTTATATTTTATGTTTCATATTTCAAATTGCTTTGGCAGATTTGGTTAAATATATTGGAAAACATCATGAACCATGAACGTACGTACGTGTAATAGATTTTGTAATTTCAATTCCTTCGCAACATTTCTTTTCTTTCTTTTTTTTTTTTTTAACGATGTTAAAAGAAGCTAAAAGAATAAAGTTATATACAAGAGAGAAGATGAAGCTATCCCATTAGAGATGCCACCATCTAAGGACTGAGCTCTTCATCAACTGAGATGTTCCAATGGTTTTCTGCACTAACCAGTGTGTGAGGCTTCTATGAGGAGCTTGGATTAAAATGCCTAAGAGTCAAGAGAAGAGGAATTACTTCAATTTTGACTTGTGACATCTTCAAGTCGAGATAAGACACAAATCAGAAAACACAGTCTGTGCCCTTCAACAAGATGGATTCGAGACAAAGTCATATTGGTTTATCCAATTCTATACTCATCCCAAACTACTATAACTAACTTTGACATTATTTTATTTGAAGAAATAACTATGAAGATAAGTTTTAATATGATTGTGTTTTCACTATATATAAATAGATTGGACGTTGATGAATGAGGTTTTAGCATCCAATTGGATAATATATTAGTGCAAATTTATATTGTTTAATGATTTACATATAAATAAATTGGATGATAATTTTACTGCTTTATGTTTAGAATTGGAGTAGCACTTAACAACACAACAAATTAGCAAGAAATTACATTCTAGATAGGGTGAGGTATTTGTATGAACAAAAATCTATTCTAAAAAAAATCACAAATTCACAAGAAATGCAATTTTTCAAAAACAAAAAGATAGACACACACAAAGTTCTTTTAAATAATTGTTTAAGGGTATGATTATAACATTTGTTTACCATTTATATGCAACAATTGAATCAAGAGAATGATGGCTTAGTTATTTAGTTATAAATATTAGCTGTACACTCAATCTTTTATCTTTGGAAAAATCACAATAAGGTCCCACACAAGAGAATTAAATACAAGAAGGTCCCTTAAAATCATCAAATTAATTTGAAGTCTTAAGGGATCTCATTGCAAGAAATTCCACTTGCCTAATTACTAAACTGCCCTTTTTTATTTTTTAACATGCATTACCAACTGAAAGAGTAGTCGTTTACAACTTAAGGCATGATGATTAACAACTATCAAGGCAGGTATTGATAACATATTTTCTTAGCGTATCATAAAAATGTAATTTATGAGTTGTCAATACCTGCAACGATAGTTGCTAATCGTTATACTTTAAGTTGTTAGCAACTGTTTTTCAGTTATCAATGCATACTTGAAAAAAAGATAAGGGTAAGTTAGTAATTAAACAGGTGGAATTTCTTGCAATGAGGTTCCTTGGGATTTCAGATTAATTTAATGTTTTTTAAGAGACCTTTTTGTATTTAATTATCTTGGATGGGACCTTATTATAATTTTCCTTTATTGCCCTTTTTGTCATGCTTTTATATTCTATCAAGCATTAGTATGATTTGCCCCATTTGTGGTAGCATAAATTTTTTTAATAATGTTTTCCAATCTTTTAATTATAAGTACTCCTACTTGGTCCTGCCCCAACTTTCACATCATTGGTTTGGAAACTCCAGGATGCTATGCTTTTGAAGAAACTAGTACAAGATCCATGCAATGCACGGGTGTAATATGTTATATTACCATATAAAAAATCAAATGAAAACAGAATGGTTAGCCATTTGAAAAACATTGGTTGCAATAGTTTCATATCATAATTACAAAGGAAAAATATAATGTTTTTGTTTGATATGATAATGTCCTAGTTAATAATTATAGGGGAAGTTGTATAGACAAAGAAAAGCTAATGTATGAAAGAATGTTTGATTCCTTTTCATCAACATAGAAAACTGCCACATGTTTCCAAATTTTGTGATTATATCTCTTTCTATAATTTATCAATTTATAAATCAATTTTAATCTTAAGTGGGTAGTTTCAATATTAAGCGGCATAACCACTTGTTTGGTATATATAGTAAAGAGTTATAATCACGATTGGATAAATATACCCCAATATCCTCATAACCAATTTATTTTAGGAAATTGCCGATAAATATATAATAAAAAACTAACCACGTTTCTGGATTTTGTGATTATAGCTCTTTATATAATTTATCAATTTATAAAGTAGTTTAAATATTATCTATCATAACCTTGCTTTGGATTTTGAATACAAACTTTCAACTTGCATAATTCCAAACAAAAATTTTCAAATTGAATACCCACGATCATGTAAAATAATTTGAAAAATAAGAAATTTTGGGTTTGTTGGTTTAAATTAAATGCGATCACCAACACGGATATATCAGACTATTAGAAACGTGGGTAGAAAATAGTTAAAAAAGGTGATTTAAAAATAAAAAAAAGAAGAAGAAGAACATTTATCTACCTATAAACGATTTCAAAGTATCTTCGAGTCCAATATATCTGCATCCTTAACTTCACAATAGTTTGAATATGAATATACCTTATATTTAGTTGGTAAGTATATTGCTCTTATTTAATATACAACTAAAATATTTATCGCTATGACTTTTTTTCCTTGACAGTAATTGGTAGTTTTTTTATTAGTCTAGATATACAAATGCATTGATATTTATTGTATCAATTAATCTGATCCCTGATTAACATAATGAATATTACATTTTTGGATAACATTAAATTGTAGCATTCCGTTAATATTATTATTTAAATATTATTTGAGAGCAATTTGGGCAATAAAATCCGCAGCCATCTGTCAGAACCCTTTTGTCACAATTATTTAAATCTGTAGATAATTTAAAAACTGAAATGGAAACATTGACCGCATATTTATATGTATCCAAAAATTATCTAAATTACAGTATATTAACTAATGTTTAGTTTTTTGTTAAATTTAAACTGTTTGTTTATCAAACAGCAAACTCTGTTTGTTGATAAAATTATCAATTTTATACTCAGTTAATATGAAAACTGAACATTTTCATTAACTCCTAAGTCATATATATCAATGAAGATTACCACATTATTGTTGTTTGAAATGGGAAATGTGCTAAGCAAGGCAATAAAACAGGAAAAAACTGAATTGGGATATGCATTAAGTAATATGGGCATCAAATCATAGTCTTGCCAATCTAAGCGCATAAACATAGAAAACCATACAAAGTCTAAACCAACATTAAAAGGCTAAAGTAATCAAGAACAACAAAATAGACATAATGTAAGACTGGACAGAAGACACAAGCACAATGTTTAATCTTCAATGGTCAACTTCCATTTTGCCTTCCCACGACGATGTAAAACCGCCAAGCTATCGTCTTTATTGTTTCTTTCACCATCAACATCCACATCAAGACCTTGCTCATTCACCTCAAGCTTCAAAGATACATCAGTATTTTCTCCAACATCATCCTGGGATGGGAGCCCAACAACAGCCTCATGCTGAACGTCAGTTTCCATATCAAGATTCTGAGATGGCATCTTCTTTGCTATTAAATTTAGATAGGAATGAATTTTATCCTTATCACTAGTCAAGCGCACAGGGATATATGTGTTGGAATACGCCTTTACATAATCCTCAGGAACACGCATTTTAAATAAGTATCTCTTCCAAGTGAGGGGCTCTAAGATGCTTGCTGGGATTCCATCTCCATCACCAACTTGAACATACATCAAGAAATCTATTAATAAATAATATCCCACAAGAATATATCAATACTTGAATAAATATATTAATATAGACATACCCCTTCATCACCAAATTGTTTGAGAATGCAGTCCCCCATCTCTACTGCAAAACAACCAACCATCCTAGAAAATTCTCTATCAAATATGACAACAGTGCAGGATCTAAAGGGAATTGAAAGACGCGCAACAGAATAAACTTTAAAATTTTCAATCCCTTGCCTGGATCTACCGATCATGTTTAAGTCAAGTAGTAAGAAGCATTACCTTCGATGTTCGATCTCTTGGTGGCTCGGGGATTCCGCTGTTCAGGATGCCTCTGCTCGCCTCTTTTATCGCTCGAAGTCGACAACTCCGGTCGGCTTCCTCTATCGGTATCCACACGAATAGCTCTCAATCACGAACGACGTGCTAACGCCTCTTGTCCTTCTAGGGTTTATTTTCGAAGAGTCTGTCCTCCGTTCTCTATTTTTGGCCGTCTCTTATCTATAAGTGTTTTCACTCTCTCACACAAAACCCTAGCTCCTAATATCAAATATATAGGATGCTATAGGTATTATGAATGATATTTAATTTCGAAATTAATCCTAAATTAATTCCGAAATTAATACAATATCAAATATTGCCTAATCAGATAAGAGAACAATTAAATAAATATGGTTTATATTAAATCCGTCTCACAGATTTAATTCACCTATTTATTTAATTCAAAATAAAGATATGACGAATTAATTTATATAGATCTAATTTATCCTTATAAATTAAATCTAATAATTAATATCTCTTATATTTATATAATATGTATATATATATACACGAATTTTTATATATATACATGTCCACCCTATATTATTCATTGAATCTAGACATATCTTAGATTCAATGAATCTGGACATCATAACTTGTGTTGCGCTATTTTGTGTGCGACCCTATAGGCCCATATGAAATTGGCAGTGGGCCATTAACTATAATGACTCACAAGTCGTAAGCGGTCTCTAGCAAGACATCACGACTACCCAAATCATATGAGGATCGTTGAACGATGTAACCTTTCATACAACCATATCACGTCCCTTTTGTCACATGACATTTTGGTCATGGATGAGGCATGGAGAACGTCATTCTCCTATTCATGACCATTACTTTCTCGATCCCTGAGTAGTCTGAGTATAGAAACGGAACTACCTTTCCATTATAGTATGGCCATACATTTCTCATACTCACTCATCGAGGGGCCCAGTAATATCTCTCTACGAATGTGAGGGACAAATTCCATCTTAACCATTCACATTCCTCCGCATGAAAAACCACTAAGCCTGAACATAGTCTTTATGATCACTCGGTCAAAAGTGACTTTTGACTAGGTCAAAGCTGAGCGTTTCTTATGTAGGAATCCATGATGATCTTAGGTCAAAGGGCACAGTGACATGGTTTGTATATGAGAGAGGCTTATGACTTAACCCATGCAGCTCCCTCATAGTGGGTCGGTCCAACACCTTGTACTCTGACATGTGCCTATGACTTTAATTTATATCTCTATATATCTTCAAAGTCATACTGGTCTTATTTCATCTCTGCTCCCACATAGATGACCGACCAGGGACATTTAGGATAAATCATGAGTTATCCAAGGATAGTCATCGCAGTAAACTTGCAAATAATATGATAACATAATTAAAAAATTCATAAATCAACAATGTTCATAACACAATGATTGGCCCCTAGGGCACAATTTCCAACAGGATCCACTCTCATCCATAACCTCACAAGTAACCATATACCTATGATAACAATTTAAACCAATAGGAACAAAGTGTCATGCAAGTCCCTTAAACATTTAGAAGTATAACATTTTCACCTAAAACCATTACCTTGATATGATTGCCTTAATAATGGAAGTACACTGCTCACAAAAAAAAAACCCTCCCTATGGGCACCACTTTTTTCCCACAATGCTTACAAGAGACATACATCCAACCCTTCTCAGTACGAAAGTCTACTATATCTGCTAGAACAGTGCACACACCATCCTACAACAAATAACTAAATATTTAAATATTGAAGCATAGTGTGAAATTGAGAGCATTATGTGAACAATAAATAATAGTAGAGAGAAATAGGAAACACACACCCCAGTTAATAGGAAACACACACACCAGTTAATGAACAAAGATCAGATATCTTTCACCTTAATTCAACAGACAGTAACTCATCAATAACACTCATTGTTGACTGGGGAGCAATCCTAGCTAGAACTTGCCCCACATCCACACCTTTCGCCTTCAATCTGCACCAAGCGAGTTTGTCACCACTTGCTTCCAAAATTATAAGCAATATATTGGCTTTACATAAATCAAGCGCATTAGTCATCACACTACATAAAATTAATACATAATTGAATGTAGGAAAAAATCTCAATACTTCACAGATGAAAAATTGAATCACAAAACCATACTTTGACATGAAATGTTCCACTTCAGGAATGGAGGGATGGATGAAGATTCTTGAAGAATACATAGAGTTTGAGATTCTCCTCTTGTCTAAAATCACAACACAAAAACGTTAGACCCATTGATGATAGATATAATTATGGGATTATTCAAAATATATTGACCATACATCTAAACTCTCTAACTTTACATAGCTGGATAATGACAACAACAGGACTGGATATATCCCCTGCCATGAATTGGAGAATCCCATCTGCAAAATCCCCCCAGAGTGTGCACTCAAGCTTCTCCATTCTAAAAAACATAAACAACACAGATGTCATCAGAATTGTATCTAGCAAAGATGAATAACACAAAACATGTGGCCACACATTAGGGATACAACTTCCATGCATACCCATCGTCCATCAGTTTCACATTAACTCTGTGCTAAGTTTGGCCATTGATATTGCACTCCTCCTTCTCTCCAATGGCAGACAACATCACGATGACATCTGTACAACAGCAAACACATTAATTCACCTAACATAACCCATAAATGAGATCAGAATAAGACAAACATCAACACAACACACATACCAGTCAAGTAGCGATCATCAAACTGATTTGATAAGACATGAGTGAATGAACAGAAGGAAAATCCAAACTGATGAATACAGTCATCTTCCGGAAGGGGACAGACTGCTGTGGAATACATGAAGTTCATCCAATATGGGTCATCAGCGGTCCTATACGACCCATAATTCGATGTAAGCATGAAGTAGGAAATAAGACAAAACTTTCCTTCTGTGAAGTTATTCAAATGACGAGTAATGAAGGGACTCTTAACCTGAGCATTATGTGAACAATAAATAATAGTAGAGAGTAATAGGAAACACACACCCCAGTTAATGAACGAAGATCATATATCTTTCGCCTTAATTCAATAGACAGTAACTCATCAGCAACACTCATTGTTGACTGGGGAGCAATCCTAGCTAGAACTTGCCCCACATCCACACCTTTCGCCTTCAATCTGCACCAAGCGAGTTTGTCACCACTTGCTTCCAAAATTATAAGCAATATATTGGCTTTACATAAATCAAGCGCATTAGTCATCACACTACATAAAATTAATACATAATTGAATGTAGGAAAAAATCTCATTACTTCACAGATGAAAAATTGAATCACAAAACCATACTTTGACATGAAATGTTCCACTTCAGGAATGGAGGGATGGATGAAGATTCTTGAAGAATACATAGAGTTTGAGATACTACATGAAATAACTGTCAAGGCAAGCATCATACAAGATGCGCATGATCTGCACACGAGACCACGTTTCTAAACGTAGGTTACAGAAACATGCCGTCAAATGAAACTTAACAACACCTGATGATGCCACACTCTGAGGGTGTCACTTACTAGTATTTTTGGTTAATTAATAATCAATAATAAATAAAAGATACAATTATATGATTTTATTATGGATTTCTTTTAGAAGATTGCATTTAAATATATTTAAATATATAATAATAAAAACTGCCACACAAAATCTGGATTTTTTTATTATACCCACACGTTTCTGGATTTATTTTTGGTTTATTAATAATTAATAAAAGATACAATTACATGTTTTTATTGGAGATTTTGTGATTATACCCAAACGTTTCCGGATTTAGTGATTATAGCACTTCCTATAATTTATCAATTTATAAATCAATTTAATAATAAAAAACTGCCCCATGTTTTTGGATTTTGTGATTATAGCTCTTCCTATAATTTATCAATTTATAAATTAATTTAAATATTAATAGATTTATAAATCAAATTAATAAAAAAAACTGCCCCGCATTTCTGGATTTTGTCATTATAGCTCTGCCTATAATTTATCAATTTATAAATCAATTTAAATATTAAGTGGCCAATTTAAATATTAAGTGGCATATAACCAATATCCTCATAACCAATTTATTTTAGGCAATTGCCGATAAATATGCAATAAAAAACTACCCCACGTTTTCAAATTTTGTGATTATAGCTCTTCCTATGATTTATCAATTTATAAATTAATTTAAATATTAATAGATTTATAAATCAATTTACCAAAAAAAATTGCCCCCCATTTCCAGATTTTGTCATTATAGCTCTGCTTATAATTTATCAATTTATAAATCAATTTAAATATCAAGTGGCCAATTTAAATATTAAGTGGCATAACCAATGTCCTCATAACCAATTTATTTTAGGTAATTGTCAATAAATATGTAATAAAAAACGACCACACATTTCTAGATTTTGTGATTATAGCTCTTCCTATGATTTATCAATTTATAAATCAGATCATATAAAATAATTTTAAAAAATAAGAAATTTTGGGTTTGTTAGTTTAAACTAAACACAGTCACCAATGCCGTTATATAGGACTATTAGAAATATGGGTAGAAAATGGTTTAAAAAAATAGTTTTAAAAGGTGGGATTTTGTCATTATAGCTTTGCCTGTAATTTATCAATTTATAAATCAATTTAAATATTAAGTGGCATAACCAATATCCTCATAACCAATTTATTTTAGGAAATTGCCGATAAATACGTAATAAAAAAACTGCTCCACGTTTCTGGATTTTGTGATTATAACTCTTCCTATAATTTATCAATTTATAAATCAAATCACATAAAATAATTTGAAAAAATAAGAAATTCTGGGTTTGTTAGTTTAAACTAAACACGATCACCAATGCGGTTATATAGGAATAGGACTATTACAAACATGGGTAGAAAATGGTTAGAAAAATAGTTTTAAAAGGTGGGATTTTTTTAAAAAAAAATAATATTTAGCTACCCATAAATGATGTCACGTGTCGTGCTGTCAGCAACTTTCACATTATTGGTTTGGTAGCATTAGTATGATCTGCCCCATTTGTAGTAGCATAAATCTTTTTAATAATGTTTTCCAATCTTTTAATTATAAATACTCCTACTTGGTCCTATCCCAACTTTCACATCATTGGTTTGGAGTCTCCTGGATGCTATGCTTTTGAAGAAATTCACAGCAAATTGAAGGGAAAAACCTTTAAGGAAGGGGGAAAAAAAACTATCATATAATCATTATATATTTTCATAACGTATAAATAATAATAAATCTAAAAATTTTATTATTATTATTATTATTATTATTATTATTATTATTATTATTATTATTATTATTATTATTATTATTATTATTATTATTATTATTAGATGAGGGAGTTCAATACAAATATTTCAAGCAAATCTAATGAAAATTTCTAAATATAAGTAATATAGCTTTAGAAGAAGACAGACTAGAGAGTAAAGTAACAAAAGAATGATGTAAAATAACCAAAATAAAAAGAAATAAAAAAAAGTCATAGAAAAAAGGAGAGAATAAAGCGAGAAAAAAATTCTTCACATATATAAATCTTCATGCCCCTTTTCACTATATTTCTTCTCATAATACAACATGCATTTTCTCAATGCCCTGGATCATTAGACCCATTCATTATATTTCCAAACCATATAAATTTATATAACCTTTGTTTCATCCCAATTAAGGTTTTAAATGGATGGTTCGGCACAAAAAGTGTTGAAATCAATTACCAAAATAAATTCTAATGTTAACCAATTGAGTGAAGAGCTTGTAGGTAACAATTATGCTCTTCATCAATTACATGTAACGCAAGTAATCTCAAAGAAAGACGATAATAATATTTAAAATCAATTTTCATATCTTGAAAAAATCATTGTTTAATATGGAAGCTGTTTTATTAAATTTTTCTTTTTCTTTTTCTTTTGAATTTTTTTTTTTGGTCACAATTGAGTATGAGTTTTTCACATTATAAATATTTTTCCTTCTTACTAGTCAAGATGAGATTTATCATCTTTGTTGGAGATTTTTCTTCTTTTTTTTTTTGGAACACAAAATCAGTTCACACGTAAAATTTAATTTTAAATTTTCTTTGCATATCAACATCCTCTATTTTTTTTTTTTGGGACTTAGCAGAGCATATATATTAAGGAGGACGTCCCGTGTTTATTGTTTTATTGCGCTTGAAGTTGACGCAGACAAATTTTAACACCACACTTTAAATTAGAACCCAAAGATATTAAATGCACGGGTTGAGATCTATACTTACAAGCACAATAAATTTGCAAGAAAAGTAATTTTGGAAAAATATTATATATAAACGTACTTCTATTTAAATTCACATGAGATGTATTTGGGAAAAGTTTGTACGTATATGAAAAATGGTTCATTTAAAAAAGTACAAATATCAAAAAGTACAAGTGATTTTTATTTCCTTTCTGCTAAGTTCTACTTGAATGCTTACATAGGCACCATGCTAAACACTGCTATTACTTTCAAAAGCAGGACCAAATTAATTATGAGAGCGGCTAATATTGGTGAGATTGCTATTTTATTTGAGAATGACTTTAAAATCATGGTTTTGTGGATGCTTTGCGTGGCTTGATGGACCTACACCAAAATGCATTTTGGAGTTCTTGACAAACAAGGACACTAATGTTCAGGCTAAGATTAATACTGCATTGAGGAAAAAGTTGAAATATTACCAATGGGAGTCGGATCTAATGAAAGAAGTAGCTCCTCACAATATGGTGAACAAAGATTTTAATTCCTGTTAAGAGAGATACTCACATTTAGTGTCTTGAACAATAACAGTATTGATAGGAAGATACTTGTACTTAGGAGGAAAAAAACCTAATCTATTTGATTGTGAAATAATAGTTCTATGCTAGCGAGTGGCTATCATTCTGGTCTTTTGGTTTAGAGTTTGGTGTTTTGTTCTATCTGGTTAGAATATTGTAATATAATGCTATCATATGCAGTAATGTAATCTAGTTTTTGTGATGGCAACCTCCTCATAGATAGCCACATTTGGTGTTATGCCAAATTTAAGAAGCAAAAAATTATTAATGAGAAGTTTCTTTTAAATTAATTAACTAATTATACCTTGTCTTTTTTCGCCAGAACTAATTGTATCTTGTCAAATGTGTTAAAAAACGCAAAGGACCATATGCTGCATTGGCTAGTGTCTACAACTCTACATGTACGCAAAGGTTCCAAAATTCCAAAATATACTGTTAACACAAAAACTTTCTCATGTGGGAACCACAAGATATTGAAGTTTCAACACACATATAATGCATCAATATTTTTTAATTAAAGGAACATGCATTACCAGATTGAAATTACAGACAACATCAAATCTGCAACTTTCCACTTATAGACATCCCTATCACTAGATTATACTGCTAGTAACTACAATCTTTTTATATATAAAAACTCTATCCAAAAAGACATCCAAATAAAAAAAATCAGATCACCAGTGTTACAATACAAACATTTTTATGTTTTCAAAATTATAAGTTAGTTTTCTCAATACTATCAAAATTGTCAGAAATGTCATCCAAGATCATAATCTTAGGAGATATTTAGATAAAAATCAAACCAGGATTTTAAAAATAATATTACAATATACAAAATAAATATGTTGAAGAATTTTACCTCAACTAATGTAAAGTCATTTTAAAAAAAAATTTCTTGTTATACCAAACATTCTTTTATTAAATTACAAAAAAAAATTAATGTGAATTGAGTCAAACATAATAGAAACGTAGTTTAAATTTATAGGCACCGTTGTTTGATTTGAAATTATGCGGGCGGGTTAAGACATCGGGATAGTTTTTTTCCAGGCTAACTGATTGCTATAATGGACCTGTGAGGACCATGGTGTTCACATTGATCACAAGGTGTTCAATAAAATGCCTGCGAAAACACCCAATCTCAAAGTAACCTCCTTGTCATAACAAATCTGTCTTTCCAAAATTTGTGTCTGTCTACAAGGTGTTCAAGATTGCTGTGAAACATGAAACTTACCCAAGGAGGGGAAAAAAAAAAAAAAAAGGGAAGAAATATAAAAAGCCATGATTCAACCAAAACTGTACTTCCTTTGGTTTCGAGTAACTGGGGATGTTAAATCGCAAAAGGAATTGACTATTGATTAATTACAATAACAAATACAGCCAAAGCGAAAGAAAAAGGAAGAAATGGCATTCTTCCCCACAACGAATATTAATTAACAAAAATATAATCACAGCTACTAACTTCTGGCCGAAAAGAAAAAATCAAAGCTCTTAACTCCAACATAAAATGTATGCATATCTAAAGAAGAAAGTCTATAAACTCAAGGCCTTCTATTCTCTGTCTTCTATGGCTTCGTCTCATTCTGATGCCAAACCTGCAAACAACATGCTACCCTTAGGTCCAAAAGAAGCAAGTTCTGATCACATATTTCTAAATGCTTAGTATAGAGATACACAAGATGCCTATTGCCATCCAAAAATACTCAACATTACATCATTTCATCAACTTTATCAGCTTGAATAATACTTTTGTCACGGTTTTCAATTGCCAACCTAAACAAGAAGTTTTATCCCCTTAATCCGACAACGCCATTTTACTTCCTCAATAATTGCCATGTCATTAGCTTGGTATCTTAACACCTGAAAACTCCTAAAAGGGAATGGAACTTGCTGCAGATACCCTAACAAATAAATGAGGGGCACCGAAGAGGAGAGAAGTTAAATGCAAGAACAGACACAAGGTTCAGAGGATTAGAACTCCTTTTCTAAAGGAAAAGGCAACAATAGAAGACTCTGTATAGCCATATCTCCATGGCCAAAGAAAAAGGCATAGCCATCCCAGTTAATGTGAAGAGTATTTAGTTATGATATGGGTATTTACTAATCAAAATGCAGTCTTGCTGTCAATTAGTATGTGGGGACTTGTGAGGGGCAATTAGTATTCTCTTCAGTTCTTTTCCTCTATTTACTTGGGCATTAAATTAAACCACAATTGTAGTTGCGAAAAAAAAAAAAAAAGGAGGAGTCTGGCACGCCATAAAAACAAATATATATGAATAGAATCATGAGGTTCTCCATTAGTGGCAAGGACTTGAAGGGCCAACTTCACAGCAGTGACCTCGTTCGACACTACTGGCATAAAACCAAAATGCTCCTGAGAGTATATAAAAGAATATTTTTACTACCCCGACCGTAAATACGGGACCCCTTTTTAACTAATTCCCACAATTAAGAAAATTAATTGAATTAATTAATTAGATGTGATTAGTGTGTAAAATATTTTATACCACCCTTTCACAATTACCCCAGCATTTAATGGGATGTTTTAACTAGTAATAACTTCTTAACCAAAAAATTGAGCATTAATTCAGGCATTTTGGTTTTTAAATAATTAAAAAAAAAAAAACAAGGACAAGGTTTAATTTAGGAGACAAAATGGATGGATTCTTGTGTAAAAGACCAAAGCAAAACCGGTGTCCTCCCCACAACTTTTTAGCAAGAACATGTCTGAAGGCCTAAAATATTAATAATTCAGAATTCACGTATTTATGAGTTAACTATACATGTAGCTTTGTAGAAACCGTATTAGGAAACATTCAGTGATCCCCGATTATGTTTCTTAAAGATAGTATAAGGCGTAACATTTACAAACTAATTCTCCATGTAAATACAGAACTGGCTCAAAATTGTACCAGTGCCATACTTAACATGTGATGATGATATCTATTTCCCACTTAACCATTTACAAGCTGAAGATAAACTGTTCGCTCATATTCGGAATCTAGACCCTCAGTTGCACAAGGATTGGAGACATGGTTCCAGGTCAAAAAAGGTTTATCCGTCTTGTTAAACTTTACTAACAAAATATCCACAAACAAGATCAGCCACACCAAAATTACAAGTAATTACACAAAAAGCTCCAGTAAATGCATGACCAAATATTACCTCAAGTCACAAGTTAGACCGCAGACTTTTTCCCTGTAATAATCTGGAATATCCGGAGGCCCCTGCTGAATGCTTCATTGAAAAGAACTCTGGTCTGCATAGACTGAAACCCTGGCAACCATGACAGTAATGCTACTGGAGCCATGACAATGACTCCAAATAATATATCATACAGGCGAGCCACAGAAACAATCCCCTTCCAGATGATGGATGACTGCAGGAATGGCCGGAATACCTGGGCAATCAATATGAGGCCCCATCCTGTGGGAATGAACGCCAACATGCTTGTAAAAATATCCACAAACTTCAATTCAGTAAATTCCAGCAAGGCAATTATCACAAGTATCACAAGGATAATGACAAGAAACTGAACCAGCCGATAGTAGATATGATCTTTTGCTGCATATTTGTCCCGTGCATATGATACTGCCACATAGAACGCAAAGACAACAAACACATAGATCCAAGATAACAAGTAAACAGCAATACTGGTACTTCCAGCAGCAATACCTAGCTGATAAACAATTCCATACTGGAAAAAGAAGAACCGAAGGTCCAAAATTATCTCCAATAACTTCCCCCAAAGTCCAGTTACCCTCAAATGATCTTGCTCTTCATACCACCATCTTTCCCAGCTCTGTTCAGCTTTAGCGAACACACTTCCATGGAACCAAATCCAGTTCATAAAATCATCAAAGTCATAAACAGCCTTTAGCCAATCAAAACCTGAAGGATTGAACACAAATGGTGCCATAATCCATGATACAACTAGGAACCAACTAGAGATGGTCAGGGCTATATAAACAAATGTGTCAGTTGCTACAGGACTGTGTGATGCATAAATTACAAGAATCAGCCCCAATTCAATGGCTTTCACAAAATGACTCCGGGCATATAGTCTATAGTTCTCTGCAAAACTCTTGTGCTCTACAACAAAGCCACGACCAGTCGCCCGATACTTTGCCCCACCATGAAGGATAGTCCGGCCAAAGAAATGGCTACGAGTGCCCATAGAGAATGTGTAGAAAACTGATGAAAGCTGGAGCTGCATTGTCAGGAAATCCCAGATAGCTTGAAGGAACCCGTGCTCCAGGGAGTTCTCCACAATCATGGGCAGGGCAGTGAAAATACCAAGTTGGATGATGAACTGCTGATTTAAAATGGTACCAAGTGCTTTATTGTTATTGCTGTTACTCTCCATAGAAGCTTCAACACCACTGAGAGCAAGATAGAGCCGGCCCCATAAAAATGCATATACAGTGAGAACAATCATCATTGTGTTGAAAAAGAAGCCCACAGTAGTGTAGAAGAAAGAGAGCATACGGAAGAAATCAAGCCTATGGCCCAACTGTAGACATCTCTGCTTAAAACTTGCTCCCCATTTCCACTAGCAACCTTGGCTTCAAACATAGATATTTGATTCAACCCAACATCCCTACCCTTTCCAACCTGAATGTATTCATGGTGTGTGACATTACCTCCACGGAGAGTACAATTAAAGCCAGCAAAAATATCTTCACTTATGTTGATCACTCTAGAAGCTTTACTGATACCACCTCGAGTTAAGAACCAAAACCTGTCAAACACATCTGGATGACCATAATGCATTCTGACTTTCAAAGGATTTGCCAAAACTCTCTGCCCTAAGGTCACAAAACTTGTTTCTTGAGCTGACATGAACCAAGCAAGAGAGGAAACAGAACCAGTAAAAATGTGTTCTCGGACTCCTAAAATAGTAGGCTTCCGAATCCCATAATAGTGCTTGTATTCTTCCAAGAGATTCCGCATTTTAAGTGCCTCTTCAAAGTAGTTGTCCTGGTTCATATCAATGGTC
This sequence comes from Neltuma alba, assembly GCF_004799145.2. Classification (NCBI taxonomy): domain Eukaryota; kingdom Viridiplantae; phylum Streptophyta; class Magnoliopsida; order Fabales; family Fabaceae; genus Neltuma; species Neltuma alba. The sequence goes on from NW_021635173.1 coordinate 744,146, forward strand.
TGAACAGCATCACCCCGGCTAAAGATGACAGCATGGTTTTGATTTTCTGGCTTTCCTTCTCCAAGTTTCAAGGGACCTGGCAACTTTATTCGATATATTTCAACCTCCTTATCCAATTGTTGGTCATACTTGACAAGAACAGAGTAATACTCCATTTCGTCCCTTCCAGTGGAAACCTCATCAACATAGGCAACTCGAAGGGCTTCATTATTTTTCATTAGATACAATATCTCATCAGCACGAGGGTCCTTTTTCTGCTTTTGAGTTCCATAAATCTGGCAAGCAACCACATATGTGAATTTCATCAAAGCAGTCCCATATTCATGACCTTGAACAGCAAACTCACTGAACTGCTGGCTCTACTCAGACTCTTAGAGGAAGGAGACCTTTCAGGGTTGAAACCATCCAAACTGTCTCGCCTCATTGAACCCAGTTCACGTGAGCCTTCTCGAATATCCATTTCTGATGCAGAATCTAGAAAAGCCAACATCTTAAGGGCCTGATAGTAATACATCATTCCTCTAACAGTCCGAGATAGTGTTTGACCTCTGTAAGATGCCCAAAGCCTCAGATCTCGGAGTCTGTCAGTCCATATATCACTGTCTTTCATCATCCCCTCTCGCCGCATCCTTTCCATAAAATTTTTCCACTCATCATCAAATATAGTCTGCAAATAGTACAGGATCGAAATACCATCTTCATTCTCAGTTCTTAGTTGTTCTTTGCTGAATAAGACATCTTCACTATAGTAAGGGGTCAAAACACTGAAAGCCATCATTTTCTCAACCTGAGGAGCATGGGGCATATTCATAAAAAGTGAGTTACTGAAAAATGCAATCCGTCGCCTGGCTTCAAGATTTACGGGAATATTTTGCATTGAATCTCTGGAGGTAAGAATTGTGTGTAAGCGTCGAATCTGCCGATAAAAGTTCTCATTGTTGGTATCAGGCAACTGAATGGCATTAGCAAATAGTAAACCTCCTGAGGAAGCCAGATTGCGTGGAGCCAAGCCATCCTCAAGTAGTTGAGCAGCACTCCTTGTATCCTTGAAAAAATCTCGGATGGCAATCTCATATAGGGCCTGAAGAGTATTCACCAACTTGTTAGAGTCTTTCTGGGGCTTGTTCAATAACTCAACAAGTACAATCAACTTGCTGTGTAGCTGGGGCAGTGCAGTTGTCTTAAATGTTTTAGTGAATCTCTCGATCTCAAGTGAGTGATCAATTTCTTGAAACAAGACTGTCACAATAGAATGCTCTTCACTATTAGGTTTGATAATCTCAAGGATCAAGTACTTGATACAATCATAGACTTCAATGACAGCACAGCGCCTGTACTCATTCTTGCCTATCTTCTTCCAAAGCCACCTATCAGGACTATCAACTAATTCTTTGGCCTGACTAAGCGCCAGCAACAACTCATTGCAAAGAAGAAAGCATGGCCAACGTATCACCCTAACATTCCAAGAGTTTGGTGGGAGTTCCAGGAGCTCAACCTCTCGGTCAGAGATGATATCCTCCTCCCTGAAAGACATAATTATCTCATTCCATATCAATGCAAACTTGGTCGCCTCAACCTGGTTAGATTCAAGCTTCCTATAGGGCTGCCCAAGCCCATACCTGAGCTTCAACCTATGGATAGCATCCTTAAGCTTGTTCTTCAGTGTACCCCTTGCATTTAACAATTGTTCCTCTGGCATAAGATTAAACTGGATGGCACTAGCGAAAAATTGGAATCTCAATCGCAGATGTTGCATATTTCGAATCTCGCCCAAGTGGGCAAACAACCCCACAACTGCCCCAACTAAAGATGAATATATTGAATACCAAATCTGAATATCCATCAAATAGACCAAAACAACAGGAAGCCACAGAAGGCCAACGGCAAGTCTGTTGCTGTTGCGAAGAAACTCATGCCATTCATACTCAACATTCTTAAGGTGCAATACTGCTTTTGATGGAGCAATCATGGGTTTAATCTGAAGGAAGTAACTGAAACAAAACTTAGTGGCAAGCACCACAATCCAGAACAAGGTGTATTTAATGTTATCTACCAGGCCTTCTCTCAAACCACGACCAACAAAAGATCTACTCTGAAACCACCAGGATAACATGTGAAAGATCCTCCAATTTGTTTTCTCAATAAAATTTCTGACCCAAGGAATTATGAAGAGAGCTAAAGCTAGTAGCTCTGGAATGATAAAAACAAGGGCAGCCTCAAGAAAATTCGTCATCCGCCTATTTGCTTCAGCTGACCACTTCCTATCTCGGTTTCTTTGCGACCATATCCTCCCATAAAATACACCAAAGACAACAATCCAGGCAGCAGCAGCAACACATTTGAGGACCATTCTCACTCCAAGACCCATAGTCTCCCTTGAAACCAACCTATAATGCATCCCTACATCAAGCAAAGATTGCAAAAACCTCAAACCACTCCAAGTAAAGAAAATTGTTAAAACTCGAACCTGTACCGTTCTATCCTCCAATGCTTGCCAAGGATATTCCTTCTGCTCCCAAGCAACAATAATTGCCGCTTGGAGAAACAGTATCAGCATCACCCAAAGCCTATCAAAACTCCGGAACAAATTCCAAAACGATCTCTGCTCCACAAAACCTGTCTTACCCACATGCTTGGCCCTGCTGGATGTCACAAAAAAGTTGCTTCCGACATCAACAGGCCACTTCAGCTTCTCAAAACACCGTCTACTCCAAAAATATTCATTCATATCATCGTAATTTCTCCAAGCACTGTGAGGAGCAGTTCCATTCTTGCTACTATCTACCTCAGCCTTCATCGTTTCATAAATGGGTTTAACCACACAGTTGAGGAATGCATTCTCCCCGGTAGTTGAAGGTATCACGGGCTGGCCGGTATTCTCATCTATGTAATCCTCCAAGATCTTGTTCAACTCCATGGCCATGTGATGGAAAATATAGCAGAGGCATTCAGGGACAAACCGGAGATTAGCAGCCTCACCCCAGATCAGGAGATAGAGCGAGACATAAAGCAGCTCTCGCCGCTCATCAGAGGCCCCTCGGCGATCGGAAATCCAAATGTTGGATTTTTTTCCCAAATAAGAACACCAATTGGTGTAGTTCTTCAAGAGCTTCTTCCGGAACCTTCGCAGAACAGTGCCATCCAAAGTGTCAATGTTATCAGGAGGAGGGGTCAAGCGCATCTGGGCATTTGCAAGGTGGAGCACTAGGTGCTCCCGCTGGTTCCGAACATTTTCCCTCTGAAAGCCAAAGAAACGGCCGAGCCAGTCGAGAAGGTCCATGTTAGGCAGCCATTGAGTGAAAGGGGGCTTACGGAGGTCACCAACTGCACGGAGAGCAGCTGCGGCTGCGCGCACCTCCGGGAACCGGAGAGAAGGGTGGTCAGCAAGGAGATTGTGAACGGGAATGATGTTGTAAACTTCATCTTCCGGCAACGGCCGGGGCCGGCTTTGAGTGGAAGCTGGGGGGTGACGTTGGCGCAGATTCATAGCATCTGGAGCAGAGAAAAAGAGAAAAAAAGAGTGAATGAGAGGAAGAAGAGAAGGAGCAGAACAAACATGATAATTAAATAATTATAACGGGGAAAAAAAATTCAGGGACTATATGCTGGCTCATCAGTGATACTGATCTGAAAAAACTGAGCCCTGTCCTCAAGGAAATTGATAGCAGATGGCTTTTCTTAATGTCTTGTATCGTGGATTCACAATTAAACACTAACTCGTCAAAATAAATTCACCAGACCTTCACTTCACTGCTATCTTCTCAAATAATCAGCAAATGAATATCAGAAGAAAAAACACACAGACACCATTGACAATACATTCCCAGATTGGGATTTGGAAGGAATATAGGGAGAAGCAATACCACGAACAAAAGACGAATCAGGCCACGAAGAAGGAAGAACCACGAGCACAAAGAAAAAACAGAAAATGGAGAAGGATGACTCGAGTGGAGGAGAGCAGAAGCCACAAACCACGACCACGAGTCGCCGGCCAACGGAGAAGATGAAGGATCACTGGAGTACAGAAGAAGGAGCAACGATGATTACCAGATCGAAGAGGAAGGTACAACGGAGTGTCTTTTTGGAAATGAAGAAGAAGCTCACCGGCGTGTCTTTTTTGAGAAGGAACAAAGAAGTTGTGCGGCAGCGGCTGGCGTTCAAACAGGTACTTTGCTGTAAGAAGGTTGGCTACCAACGGTGCCGGAGGAGATGGGAATTCGCGTTTTTGACCAAGCAAAAAGAAAACAAAAACTTGTAATTTGCAACACAATTTCCTTTTTATAAGAACTTAATTGGAAAAATTGCCCAAAATTTCTGATTAAATAAAAAAAATTAATTATTTAAGTGTATTTGAACTTTATTTAAGAAGACAAATATAACTTCTCTCCAAGTATTCTGCCATTTGCAAAAATATGTTGCACACAACTAAAAAAAAATTACACTCATTTGAAAATGAGTTGAATCTGTTCAAGAATATGAGTTTACCAGTGTATAATTAATTTTTTAATCAAGAATTTTTGACAATGTTCCCAATTTTTTAAAAGAAACTACATAAGGAAACGTTAGTACATTTGAGAAACGAACAAGGGAATGAGTATACAATTTTTTTTTAAATACCGCCAAAATACACATGATTTAATTTATTTAAGAAATCAGGTCAACAAAAAAATGGTTAAGAAAATCGGGATATCAATGACAATGCATTAATTATAATTTATATTTATAAATTATTTTTGGTGCATGATCAACCAATGGTCAACATTAGAATCACCGCGGCAAATGTGACGATGTCAATGTCAAATTAATCACCAATTCACTGCATTTAATTCATTCTCCATTTCAATTCAATATATTTATTTTATATTATAAAATTTTATAAAAGTAATTATATCATAGATATTTTTCCATTTTAATAAGGTGAAATTATAATTTTAAATTTATAAATTTCAGTCATGTCAAATCTTATATTATCCCACTCTTTAATATAAGACTTAGTTGACTAATTTAAAAAAATTAATGAAACTAGTTAAATTAGTTATTTGTTATAAATAAATGATATCTTTTTTAAAATACCCTTGTTAATCATAGATATTAGTTAGAATTACTATTTGATGAAATATTTAATATGTGCAACTATCATAAGATTACTTTGAAAAAAAAAATATGAAAGACAAAGTGAATTGGAATCTCATATTTAGGACTAAATTAAAAGTTCAACAAGCTCTTATAATAAAAAACGGAGATAGGATAACAGAAAGAACTCCGCACTTACCAAGAATGATAAAACAAAGATCACTCTCTTCATATTTCTCCCCATTTTAAGCCTGGAAATATGATGAGTGAGCAAAAATTATTACATAGGTACTTTTGTCTAAGGGACTCTTACATACTAAACACGATATTTTAAATTTGAATAAAAATACTTTTGATATCCAATAATCTTATAATCTTATAATATGAAAACTTTTTTTGTTTTTTGTAAATGAAACGTCACGAGTTTGACCTTTTTTTCTTAGCAATTTTTTTAACTCGCTGCAAAAAAAAAATCCCAATATAAAATGTCGCGTTCTTGTACCCTCATGCATGCATAAATTTCGCCAACACAAAAAGTGCAAAAGGGAAAAGGGGAAAAAAAAACTTCTGGAGACAAAAGCAAGATTCAGGTCTTTGTGTGATTCCAACAAAGAAAAAAAAAAATCACAAAAGAAAAGAAAAGGAAGATATGAACGACTTATGATGATGATGATAATAAAGCTTTTGAGGCAGTGTGTGAGATTAGCTTTGGTGTAATATCCTCTGAAAAGGATATTCTAATAAGCAATGAACAATAATTAAAGTTCCTTTGCTTTGCCTTGTTTCAAGGATTCCTCACATGCAAGTGAGGGCTTTTTCTTTCACTCATATTCTCTTTGGAAAAAAAAAAAAATTCGTGCCAGGCCAATGAAGGTAGGACAAACAGCCTCAATTACTAATAAAATATTATAACATATTAAATTAATTCTTATTCTTAAATGAATTCAATTTATGCCAAAAATAAAGATTAAGATTTTTATGCTTCCTCTGTCCCTTATTATGAAAAATAATTACTCAAGTCTTGTAGTTTAAAATAGCAGTTAAATTTAATTAAGAATAATAAATGTGTAAGATATATATGTATTTTTTAATTATAAGATATACACATATTTTTTAATTATATTATTACTTGTGAAATAAGTATATGAGAGATAACGAGTAAAAATTTATTGTTAGAAATAACCAAGATCTTCCCCTGAATCATTTTTTTATACTACTATTGCTATTTATATTATACTTTTATCTGTTCATCTATATTCCTTTGTTATTTTTATCATATTTGACATAAACATTATTCTTCTTTTTTTTGAGCTGAAGACATAAACATTATTCAATGAGTTATTCTATCTAAAACGGGGTTTAGGATTTTTTTTTTTCCTTTGGTGAAAAATTAGGATTAATTTTTTTTTGTTAATAATCTCACACACACGCTCACACACAAATACACACAGATATTATATACACACACACACTACCTCCGGTCCTTAATATAAGACCCTGTTTGATTTTTATTTTGGTCCTAAATATAAGACCCCAATCCACTTTGTCTCTCATATTTACACATTTTTTTCCAAAGTAACCTTCTAATAATAATAGTTCTAGTCAATACATTTGATTAATAAGGATATTTTAGGAAAGACAACACATATTTAGAACAAATAACTAATTTAACTTACTTTCTTAATCTTTTCAAATTAGTCAACTGGCTCATATAATTAGGACCGAAGGTAGTATTACATTTTGAATACAGGAGCACACCACCTGTTCCATGAATCCATAGGAAAGATAACTCCCACACCCCATCAAATATTCAAACATGTAACCTTATTTGTTCCGCGGTGGGCTTAATGAATTCTTTAATATTAATAAATTCCTATATATGTGTTAGTTGAAACATGTACTGATTTTCAAGAGAATTTTTGCTTTGTTATTTAGCTTTATGATTATAAATGGACATCATGTCCCATTCATCTTAAAAACAAGATGGGTTAAGGTACAAATAATCCTATGAACTTACACTCATGAACAAATCAAGTGCAACTCCCTTTTCCTTTCAAATGATTGCGTTTCAATCTCCCTCCAATCCTAACAACGTTCTCTCCTCACTATTGCATCTTCATTGAAGAGAAGCTAAAATTTTTCATGAAACTTACTTTTTCATTTCATCCATCTAAGTCTCTCTTTTTCTAAGAAGCACAATGCTACTCTCTCCCAATTACTCCTATCACACTCTAGATACTTGTTAATGAAGACTAGAGTGGAGCTGAGAGAGTAGCATTATTATTCTTAGAATAAGAGAGATTGAGAGAGGTGAAATGAAGGAGTGAGTATCATGGAGAGCTTCTACTTTTCTTCTTCTCTTTAGGGGAGACAGAAACATGATTATTTGTAAGGATAAAGGAGTTGCACTTAAAGGAAGAAGACTCAAATGCTAACTTAGTATTTATGTCACTTTATTTGGTTAAAAGTTTTAACTAGACGGTAATTTTTCATGAATTAAACAACTGTAACATTTTATGGTTCTTTGGAATGATTATAGGTATTTTTACACCCAATGTTTGTTTATAATGTCAAATACACATTTGAGAAAAGTTTATAAGTATATCTACACAATCGCTCTTTTTTAACCAGAGTCTCTAAGTCATATTAGGATTCACGTTATCATCTTCAGTCAAACAAATTATCAACATTACAATTGTTAACTATCGTGACATTTTTACAACTTTTTGAAATTTGCATGTGTATTCTTACATTTAAGGTTTGTTTATGGTACCAGACGTATATTTAGTAACCTTTTTAAAACTTTTTACTTTCATTTGAATAGAGTATACTCAATTGTCATTTTTGTTCTATCATTTTCCAAGTCACTCCTCATTTTCTTTGATCTAGATAAACCGTTAATCTTTGTCATGATCTCTTCTACTTCATAGGCGCTATCATAGTTTGATGGAACATGTGGTAAATAATACTCTGAGACATCAAGTGTTTCACGATGGATAACAGGAGGAAAAGAGAAGGACCCCGCTGAGCAATGGTAGTGTGAGAGTAGCAGTGGATGGTTCGATACGGCAACCTTATAATGAAGCAGCTTGCAGGGGAGTGCTACATGATGGTAAGGGCAATTGGGTCATGGGCTTTCATAGAAAGTTAGGCTTTCATTCCACGTTAGAAGCTCAGCTAATGGCAATTCAATACGGGTTACAAGTTTGTCAACAACTTCAGCATCCAAATGTGAAAATTAGATATACACAACAAGATTAGGTCTAGCAGAAGAGGCTAGTCTCTCACAACGTGGTGAACTAAGGTTCACTAGGAGAGGTACCCACATTTAGTGCCCGATAGTGCCTCGAATGAGATTACCTTCAATAGGAAGATACCTATACTGTAACCAAAAAAAAATTAAATATACACGGACTCTATTGAGGCTTTTAATCTCTCGATGAGGGATTTTGATACAGATCATCCTTTACAGGAGAATATTTTGAAAATTAGAGATATGCTCTTTGCAGATTGGAAAGTGGAGATTCATAGGACAAGAAGAGAGATTCTTCGCTGTGCTGATTATACAGCTAAAAAAGGACAAAAAAATCAGAGATAGTTGCTTAGGTGCCGAATGCACCGTCTGACTACTGGAGCATGCTGCTTGAGGATAAGCAAGGACAAGATTGCTAAGTGATAGGCTCTTTCGTTTACTTTTATCAAGCTACTGCTTGCAGTTTGTAATTTAAAAAAAAAAAAAAAAGAGGGAAGAGTTATCGTTAAGTGAGTGCAGACTTACAAGTAAAAAAACAAAGCTTACTAAATTTTTATGAATGTTATGATTATTGATCATCATACCGTATGTATTTGTTGATTCCTTTTTCTTCTTTTTTTGTTTTTGTTTTTTTGGATCATTTCATTAGGCATGGTATTAACACGTGTAAGTTCTAACCAAGTGTTTTGGAGGAGAAATCTTTCTCAAGAGAAGCACATTCTTGGTAAGGATCTTGATTTCCTTCGTAAGAGGAGCTTTATGATTATAAATAATAGAAAATTGATAAAAAAAGAAAGCTAAAAATTTGTAAATACCAAATAAGAGATGTTAACAAAAATTTATTTTTATTTATAAATTTAGTATTATTAACACCAAATAAAGTGTTATTACTAAACCTGATTTGAAATTTAGTAATTTTCAACTTCTTTTACTGGTCATTCTCCCATAAATAATATGTTATAAGTTTTCTTTTACATCAATATAGTGAACTTTAATTTCAAAATGTGAAAAAAAAAATCAACAAGTTCTTATTTGAGGTGATAAGTTGTTTTACTCCTACAAAAAGAAAAACATAAATTTAAATCTCGAGAAGCCTACTTGCTGGGAGAAACGAAAACTCTTTACATTCTAAAAATCGAAAGACAAAACTCTAGATCAAATTAAAAAAAATATAAAAAAGCAATAGTAAAAAATAAAAAGAATTTAATTTAAATATTTAATTTCAACATATCTTTATAGTTATTCTTTATAAGGGTCGTTGCTTTTAAAAAAATAACAATGTTAAATATTAGTGAAAAACTATTAATATCATTTTTAAATTAAATATTTAAATCTAAAAAAATTAAACATATATTTAATTTGATAAAATTAAGGATTTTATTTTTTCAGTTTATGAAAACAAAATATGTAATTTTTATGTATAATTAAAAGCTTTTAAAGTCTCAAATGTCATTTTATTCAATTTAAAATGTTCAAATGTCATTTTCCTCTTTTAAAATGTCAGGAAGCCAGCGGGGGATGTCTGAAAACGAAGAGACGGATGAAACTGAAGTGGGCACGCTACGCGGATGCAACCCGGAAATAAATTTGAATTTTGAAAGCAAAGTGGCGGCATGGCTCCGGCCTATATGTGGGCCCCACCTTGCAGGTCCTTTTCCTTAACCGTTTAGCGCTTCTGTCCGGATTTTTTCTATTTTTTGACCAAACCGATCACCCATGCCGGGACCAACCAGGTCCCGCGGATGAGAGAGAATGAAAGGGAAAATGACGCGAAGAATCTCGGTTATTATAATATTTTTACAATTTTAAATATTTTTAATATTAAAATATTTAAAAAATAAGTATTTAACTTTGAAATTTTAAGCTGTGATGAGACTTCGATGTGGTGCTAACGTCTTATGAGATCTTGAATCATCATTCCTCAGGGAATTAAATTAATAAACTTTATTCTTTTAATTTTTTAAATAATATTTTTATTTTAAAAGTGAGTGTTAAAATGCTATAATTATTTTAACTTCTTTAACTATTACCATGGGCCAAGGTTCCTATATTAAAAAAAATGGGTTAAGGCCTAATTTTACCCTGTATATATTTGCGTAGGAGTTCTAAGTATTGGAAAGTTTTTGTTGAATTAAATAGTCTTCGAAGTATCAAAAAAAAAAAATCGCCCTAACCATTTAAAAATAATATTGACGGTTAATATTCTCTCTCTTCTTAACATTTTTGAGGTAATATTAATTGAATGAAAACTTTCAAATACCCATAGTTCTTATACGAAAACTTATAGAACAAAATTTAACTTTAACCGTATTGATATTGATATAGATATAGGTTAGCAAATTTGTCAAGAAAGTTTTCACTTAATAGTGTTGGGCGCGTTAAAATTCTTTTTGAACAAATTTGGCCAAAAGTTTAACATTATAACAATATTACCCCTTATCATTAGAAAAATAATGTTGGTCATTAAAATAATACTCCTCCGGTCCTTATTATAAGACCCAATTTGACTTTTTATTTGGTCCTAATTATAAGACCCAATCCATTTTCTCTCTTATATTTATGTATTTTTTTCCAAGATAATCCTTCTAATAATGATAGTTTTAGCCAATATACTTAATTAGCAAGGATATTTTAGGAATAACAACATTTATTTATTATAAATAACCAATTTAACTTACTTCCTTAATCTCCTCAAATAAGTCAATTGGGTCTTATAATTAGGACCGGAGGAGTAATATTAATTATTAACATTTTTAACTGTAGAAAGTAATATTGTTATGATTTTAAATTTTCAAAGTAAATTTATATCGGAAAAACGTTTAGACACCCAATACTCTTGAACAAAAATTTTTGAAACAAATTTACAGCTTAATCCTATAAAAACCAATCATAAGTGTCTCATGGGTAACACCATCTCTTTACTTGCTTGCATGAGGTCCAGGATTCTTACCTTGCATTCAGGTCCAAAAAAAAAAAAATCTTACCTTGCTTTGATATAATAATGTGCGCATGTGTAACCTACTATGTAAAAGGGGATGGGTGCATAAAAAATTATTAATATAGAAAATATTAAAAATATAAAGATAAAATAAAATGGAATATATCCTATATTATGTTCATTAATTAATGTAATGAACGTTGAATCCATTTTTTTAAATTAAAAAAAAACACATGTCCCAAAATGTGGTTTATTGGGGGAGGCCTTGAGAAGTTGAGACGCCTTCCCTTCGTTTTGAGATAGCATTGATAGTTTAATAGCACCCAATAACATTGCATCCTAATAATAAGTCATAAATAGGAAAATTTAAGAGATACAACACGTATTTGTTATAATAACTAACTTAATTAATTTTATTAATCTCTCAAAATTAGTTATATGACTTTTATATTAATACTCATACGTAGTAGTTTTTAATCAAATAAACATATTTTTACTTTCATGTTAAATATTATTTAAAAAAACTAAAAAAATTTATCAGATGGATTTTCTTCTCTCTTTTATGAATATACAATCTCGTAATGTTATCACTACTAGAAAAAAAAAATCTTTTACGCTGGTTAGAATTAGAATTTGATAGCAAAGTTATACTCAATGTAGAAACGGCCAGTGTTAAAAATCTCCTCTTTTTACATTAGTTGCAAAATCAATGTAGAAAATGTTACTTTTAAGATTAGCTGTTATTTTAACTGGTCTAAAAAAATAAAATAAAAAATAAAAAATGATTTTGAATTTTATGAGATATGATAAAATCTTACAAGAAGCTGTGATTTTAAAAAATAGCACAAGAGTATACAATAAAAATATATTTGATAAACAAAGTTTGAAATTATTCATTAAACAGACAAATATAAAAAGAGAATAAACTCAAGACAAATATGACTCTAATGAAGACGAGTATAGGTGTAGGCAAATATGAGCATCTTAACGACATCACAATGAGAGTTTGAGAAAGCACAAAATACAACAAGCACAAATCTTAATACCATGAGCACAAATTAGATGGATAGATATAGATCTAGATGGAGTGATCACAGATTTATGAAAAAGTCAATAAACTTAAAGAAGATGACGCGCTCTAAAAGTGAAAAAGCATATTTTCAAATTAGGTCTTTCGTCACCTCTTCCTCCTTCGTTGCATCGCATCCTTTACAATCCCCCCTTTCATCAATCTAAAAATTCTAATTCTTGCTACTTTTTCTCCCTTCTGAAAACTTGTAAATATTTTTTTAAAAAAAAATATTTTAAAAACTTTTTATACCGATTGTAATAAATATCTCATGTAAGAAGTATATTTTAAACCAATTATATGTAAAACCAATCTAAACGCTTGTAAAAAATTTTTTAAAAGAATACTTTTAATACTTTTTACGCAAGTTGCATAAACAACTAGTTAAAAAAAAAAGTTTACATTGGTTGTATGCAGAACCAGTTTAAAAACTTGATATTTACAAAAATTCCACAGTCATATTTTTTATACTGTTGTCAGGTTGTGTAAAAAAAATTTTTTCCCTACTAGTGCATAAGTAGCTTTTAGTTTAATATAAATGTCAGGGCATACTCACATTTTGGACTTGAATTTTTTTAACTGATAAAAGAATCTTTTAATTAATATCCATAACAAAAGTAAATTAAATAAAAATAATTTTAAAGCTTTTGATGAAATGTAATTATAAAACATAGTAGATGGAGTGTTACCTACGAAAATTTTGAAAAATAAGTGCATGTTCATTGTGGAGTCAAACGAGGCTCCAGTTAACGTGTAGAAATCGTTCCTCCAAGTCAACAAAGCATTTCATGTGCGTCCCAGATGGCAGCGTCACACTTTTCGCCGGCTTTGCAGGTTGTTGATTTAATGCGAATTTTGTCAATGGTGGTGGATGCCATTTCCACCAGATCCCAACTACAATTTAATTTAATAATTTATTTATAATTTATTCTTTTTTAAGGCACAAGTACCCTTCTTTTGGATATAGTGTTTTTATTCGAAATACTATGAGGTATTAAATATGAATATTTATTTTACTGAAAATTTGATTTGAATCTTCATTCATTACTTTTTAAGAAATTAGTCCCTTCTATTAGGTGATTTTTTATTAGTTTACTTTTTGTTTTTGTATGTGTATGATTGAGAGCAACTTCCTCCTTTACTTTTTTACTCCGATGTCCTCTTTTTCTTTGGTTTTGGTGCAAAATGACTCCCCTTGTCATTATTTAAAAAAAAAATAGTATTCCACATCCTAAAATATTTTATATTACCATTCAATATTTTAAAATTCTTTTAATAGCACTCTATATTCTAAAATAATTTTCATATATTGAGCACTCTAAAATATTTTTTAGTACCACATAATATTTGGCATTTCATATCTTGAATTATTTTTTTCCAATAACATTCATTATCCTCAACTAATTTTTAATGCGTCCACCACCTCCAAAATATGTTTCTAGTAACACTCATTTAAAGTAATTTTTGGTGTATAATTTTAGGATACTAAATGCATTAAAATTTAATTCAAGATATTAGGTAATACTTAAAAATACTTCAATGTGTAGGATGCCAAGTACTAGATAGCACTAAAAAATATTTTAGAGTGTTTAGTAGAACAAAAATTATTTTAAAATATTGGGTAATATTAAAAAAATATTTTAGAGTACTAAGTGGTGCTGAAAAATATTTCAACATGTTAAATATTATTTTTTAAAAATCATAGAAAAAGACCCCCTAAATATATGAAATTGTGAAATGGGTCCCTAAATAAACTAAATTGCTTGAGCAGACTGGGTCCTAAATTGTAGACACCAAGTGATGGTGAAAAGACGATAATACCCCTTAGTAATTTGGAAAAAAATGTTATATGTGCCTACTCTTCCCACTATCGATAACATTCCCCCTCAGTAATTGTAAATATTATTCTCACGTAGCATCTTGCTTCCATTTTGCTCTAACAGTAGCGCTAAGAGGAGTCTTGTGTGAGAGAAGTGTGTATTTGCTATGAGAGAGGCAAATAGAGTACTCATTTGTTGGCATTGTCGAAGGTAAGGGAGAAGGCAAAGGCATCATCACAAATTGAGTGGCCATCGTGTTTAGTTAGCAGTGACATTGGACGACTAATTGTGGTAAGTTTAATAGTTTATTTTCTTTGGGTTGGTTGCTGCAAGTATTTGTGATTCATTGAGGAGAGAAAATATGTTTAGGGCTTGAAAGTAGAAGAACCCAATTGTGATTGACTGCCGAACAACGTTTTGTTGTGAAATATATGTTTTTCTGTGAAATAAGTCGTGCGAATGATGTTTGGCTGGTCAGAGAATGAGAAGATCCGTTTGGGAGATGACAACATTACTTTGGGAAATGACAACAAAGTGTTTGTGTGATTGTAAATGAGAAGATGAAAGCTGGTATTTAATAATGTTAGTAGTTGGAAATAACAAGTTGTAGAGTAGTTGGGAATAACAAGATTGATATGCAGAATTGAGAAGTTGATAATGAGAAATGACAAGTTTATAATATGGAATAATAAGTTTTTGAGCAGCTGGAAATAACAAGATTGCAACGGAAAATTGATATGTTGATAATAAGAAATGACAAGTTTGTATTAGGGAATAACAAGTTGTTGAGTAATTGGAAATAACAAAATTGCAATGAGAAATTGACAAGTTGATAATAGAAAATAATAAGTTTATTATAGTGAATAACATCTTATAGAGTAGTTGGGAATAACAAGATTGCTATGTGAAATTAACATGTTGATAATAGGAAATGACAAGTTTATAATAGGAAATAACAAGTTGAGAATAATAAAGCTGATTATTATAATTTGAGGAGTTTATAATTAGAAATAACAAGTTCATAATTATAAAGGACAAGTTTATGATTAGAAATATCAAGTATGATAAGTAGTTTGGAATAAGGAGTCGACTTTGAGAGATTGACAAATTTTGTATAGGAAATAACAAGTTGATGTTTGAAAATAAGAAGTTAATGCTTGTGAAGTAAGGATTTTGATCGAAAGAACCAGTGTTAACCGAATTCTTGCTAGTTAGTTAGTAGATGTGGTGGTGAAAGACTATGCATTAAATGTTTGCAGGAAAAGGATGATGGCATCAGAGGAGTGTCGGAATCGAAACTGACACACAATGGTTGGTTGCTATGTAGGAAGGGGTTTTTGGCCATATTAGGAGATAGTGATATGAAAGGCAAACAAAAAATTTCTCTCATTTTGGAGGGAGTTTCTAGTCACATTGTACACAGCCTCCCTTAAAGCACTGGCATGTGGAATATATTGGTTCACTCCTACAAAAAAAAAAACCCTTGCCCATTTTATACAATTCATCTCACCATTCAATGTTTGCTGACTCTCTATACCACTATATGTACTTCTCTCACTTAATGCACCTCCTTCATAAGCTAGACATTTATCACCATTCTCAACATTCACTGGCTTATATTCAATATCAAAGGTCATCAGAGCTTCATTCATTCCTTATGAAAGTCTAAGAAAATTCTCAATCTTGCCACCACAATAATAAGTTAGGAAGCATATATTTAAATTACAAGTTTGATTATCGATATAACAACAATATTAATGGAAATGACAACTTCACTTAGTAAGTGAAGCATATAATAAGTTTGCATACGGTTATTATAACTCTAGTAAGTGAAATAACAAGTCTGGATATAGAAATTACTATTTAGTTAAATAACTTGTTTGCATATCAAAAAAAACAAGTCTGGTTAGTTCCATAATAAGTTTTTATATGAAAATTACAAGTCTAGTAAATTGAATAACAAGTTTGGATACACAAATTTGTAGATAGTGAAATAACAAGTCTGGATATGGAAATTATAAGTTTATGTATTCAAACAGCAAGTCTACTAAATTACTAACAATTGATTGCCTAATAGCAACTTTGAATTGCAACACCAGAAGCAGAATAACAAGATTTCTATGCAAATTAGCAACAATTCATTAGCAAATAATAATATTCAACTACAAAAATATAATTACTTACATCACTGCATCATTCATGGCTCTAGGTCTCTTGTCATTTCCTTTCGCTGCTATATATAGATAAGCACTACTATCATTCTATTTAAACATATTGGAACTATAACCTTCATCATAAAGATCAATCATGCCTTCTCATCAAACTTAACTGTGTATTTAATCTCACACCTATTATCATTATTGCCTATCTACTATGATATTATTCCCCATAACTCTTGAAGAGTTGTCCATTTTTTTATATTGCTCATTCTCACACTCCCTCTGATATATTTATCTCTCCACCATTTGTTTTAAAATGCCCACCAACATAGAAATAATAGAACAATTTCTTTCCAGAACTTGCCCCATCATTGAAATTCATTTTTCATACTAACATGCAACAATAATTCACATTTAATCAATATATCAGCTTCAATGTACTTGTATTCCATCAGCTCAATCATTTACATAGGAAAATTAAAACCAGCAACCTCTTCTCTTACTAAATTCATATTAGGGTTTTACAACTTCAACCAAGGAACGAAAAACCGGTCCAAGAACTAAACTGGTCTAGATAGTGGGTCAAGGGTCACTAGTTGGACCTCGGACTGGCCATATTAAAATAATAAAATTCAATTAACAACATTAAAATAGAACAAATTCATGAATAATAATCATTGAAAAAAATATAAGAAGCTACCAAAGTAATTTAAATGTTTAATTATACCAAGTGAACATTAATAAAATACATATCTTCATCACTATGCAAAATTAAAATCATCATTAAGATCATTGGCCTGGACTGAAATATCAATAGTTGAATGAGAAAAAGTAAGAGTAATAATATCACTGTGCAAAAAGAAACAACTTTCCCCCTCCCAATTTTTGATATTTGATTTTCTATCCTCCAAATGCCAAAAAGAGAAACATGAATTCTATAAAAAGCTAATTTTATATCCATATGCAAATGCAATATTCAGAATCAATTAATCCAGAGGAATTAAAAGCTATATTATTTCAGCAACAAAATTTCTCCTCCCTTCCCAAATCTCTCAACAGCGCAGGGAGAAAGAAGGAATAACACAACTTTTTAATCCTAAAAACACAAACTAGCTAAAAGGGAAAGGTTTTGAGCTTACCCAGAAGGCCACAACTCAATGCATGGACCGAAGGTGAAGCCAGACATCCATGAACAGCAAAGGCGAAGTAGAACATCAGTGAAGCATGACGCCAGTGAGCTACGACTTGTTGTGCAACTTTTGATGTGAGTTGTGATAGTGAACCATGACGCTAGTGAGCTATGACTTGCTATGCAACTTTTGATGTGAGTTCTAATAGTAAAGCGTGACACCAATGAATGGTAAAGGTGAAGCAGGGCATCAATGACAAGGGAGACTTATGACTGGGTGTCATTGTCAGTGAAAAGCCAAACTAGGAGATTCGCCGTCAGCAAAGCTATGGATTCCGGTGTAGGGAAAGGCTGGAATCTGGGAGAAGGAGTAAGGCAATTCTGCGACTTGGGGGAAGGGGATTTTCAAATTTGGGAAGATGAAGTTGTGATGCGAGCAAGGGCCAAAGGAGATTTAGCTAAGATTTTTTTTAAAAGAACAAAACGGCATCATTTTTAAGCTGGCTTAGTAAAAAAAAAAAAAAAGGTTTAGCACTGGTTTTGACCCGTTGAACCTGTTTCCCACCAATTCAACTGTGCACCAATTGTTTAGGCAAACCAAACCGGACTGGTGACCGGTTCACTGGTCCCGTCTGGTTTTTTTTCCTTGACTTCAGCATTCAAAACGACAACATTCTGATTCCCTCCATCTACTACAGCCACTGAAACCTCATACTCAAACTAACAACCATTGCCTCATTCCTCACATCGTGACCCTTATCCATCGCAACTATACCTACAGAAATCCTAGATGAACTATCAGACTATAAAAACAAAAATATCCCATCTTAAACTAATCAAAACCTCCTCCAACAAATATTTTTTATCATCAACTTCACCTCTCACTCCTTACCAATATAAAACACTCAGTATCTAACAATGGAACTCACAAAATTGAAGAACAATACCACATTGCTCTATCTTAGATAGAAGAATAGAAGGAGAGTGTAGTTAGAAAAATTACTCACTTAATTCGCAGGCTTAGAAGCTCCAAAACACTTCGTCCCTTCCTTCTCTTCTTCCTCCCACTATGAATTTTGTTTCTGCCTTCATAAATGGTTTTCAATAACAGAGGGGCATTGTCATCATTTCACCTTGATTTGATATTTACAATTTAGAACCCGATCTGTTGAGGTAATTTAGTTTTTCAAGAACCCATTTCGCAATTTTATATATCCAGGGGTCTTTTTCTATTATTTTTTCTATTATTTTTTCAGAAAAAAAAAGAAGGAAAGCAAAGTAGAAAAGCAAACGAGTCAATGTGTAGTTTGAGGGCACCGAAGGAAAAATGCCCCTTTCTTCTCATTTGGTTAGAAATTTTTGAGGGATGAAAGTCTATCTCTTTTCCCTTATTTTGATTCCTGAAGTCAGTTTTTGAAGCAGAGTTAAATATCATAAGTAATTTGCTCTAATAATGTTTATGATATTTCATTAAATACCTTTCGACTAATTTATCCATATCTCCATCATTTCATTGCTCCCTTCTGCAGGTTTTCTTTGGCTTTTTCTTCTTTTTCAGCTTTAATTCTTATCAGATCATATTATCGACTTGAAAAGACTATTTCATTTTTCTAAAATTACACAGGGATTTAATGAATTATAGTATGAGAAATTTGTTAATTTCAATTGACGTGGGTCATATAATAAATTAAATTAAATTATGAGGTTAACCTTTTTAAGTTAAAAAGTAGTAAGGGAATACTAATGTCACCCAAAAAAATAATAAATCTCTTGGCAAAGATGAAATTTATTAATCTGATTTTTAAAATATATTATTATATGAAACAGAGATAAAAAAAATTTCATCATAACAATCATTTTATGCACATATTAATATGTTGAAATGAAAATGAATTTTTATTAATTCATATTAAGAAGTAAATTAGTGTATATAACATAAAAGTGAAAAAAAATATAAATGGTGAAATAATTATTAGGCTAAAGTGTACTTTTAGTCTTTTAACTTTACACAAGATTTTATTTTGATCCTTTATCTTTAAACAGTAAACCTTTAGTCCTTTAACCCTAAAACTATTAACAAAAATGATGATATTGAGCTCTTAAATGTTGATAAAACATTACTAAATGCTAATATATTAAGTTTAATATTCAAACCAGTCATGATTGTTACAAAAAAAATATCATTTAAGACTAACAGTTTTGGGGTTAAAGGACTAAAAGTATAAAGTTAAGGGATTAAAGTGAAACCTTACGTAAAGGTAAATGATCAAATATATACTTTAACCTAATTATTATCTCCCATCTCCTCCTTTTTTTAAATGAAACAAATGATCATTAAATATTGTTTTCCTCTTCTCTCTTTTCTTTTGGTGAAAAAAAGTTTGGATGAATTGAGTTCTAGGGGCTCACGAGATCAACACATACCTCCAGGCTCAAAGAGTACTTACAGAGATACTTACAGATTACCCATCAATAAGCTCCTCATATTAGCAGTGAAATTCAAACTCACAACCTTGTAGATTATAAATTAACTCTTTATCAATTTAACCAACTTTTATTAGTTCTTTTCCTCTTTTCTAATTAAACTGAACAATATAATGTTAAAACCTCTCCTACCTTAACCTTCCCTTCCTCTCAAACCAAACACACCCTTAATAGTAGTAATACTAACAATCAAGCTAGACTTGCACGGATGTAAAGTTCTTTTATTTGCGTTAGCCAAAAAAAAAAAGTTCTTTTATTTGCAATTCTATTCATGCATAAGATTTAAGCTTAAAAATTAGTACTGTTCAAGAGACAGGTGCCTCTTTCAAAAAGGATTATAGGATGTGCTTTTCAATGTGTTCCGTCCTGTATCTTAATACTGGAGAGAATAGGACCAAACAAGAAAGAGATCAAGACCTCCCGTTTTGTTCATTTTTTTAAAGGTCTGAACTAAGAAAAATTAATCATAACTCGATTAAATTGATTCTTTTTTTTTTTTTTACCAGCACGATTAAATTGATTCTAAAAGAGGCTATATAAGTTAAGGGTATACATGGGTAAGACTTCTAAATAATGCCCAGCCTGTGCAGCCTACTATCCTGCCTTATCAAGTAGAAGCCTGGGCCATTTCTCACTAGGCAATGATGGGCCGAGTAGGATGGGCTTCCCTATCCAAGTATACAACTTTGAGTCTTAAAATTTAAAATATTACCATATGTCTTAACAAATATTTATATTTAACATCCATAATTTATTAAAAATAAAGTAATAAGAAAATATTGTAATTAAAGCCTCAAAGTTTAAATGGTTTGCATCAATCTCCACATGGTTGAGAAAATGATGAAATTGAAACCTCTACAAAACAATAGAAGGTATACTGAATATCAAGACATGCCAACATATGTAATTATATTACTAAATTATGAGTATTCTATATATCACATTCAAAATTAGTATAATTAATATAATTTCATGATATATCAATTAATATCAATATAAAAAAGTTAAAAGACAATTATTGTACACATCAAGTAATTTGTAAAGGTTAAAAAAGTAGTACTTCTCTGGTTTTAAATATAAAACCTATTTTATAGTGTAATTTACACTATAAAAGAAGTCTTATATTTAAAACTGAAGGACATATATCTTAAGAAACCAAAACTATAAAAATGTAGAGTCTGTTGATATAAGGAAATAATTTATATATTATTTTTTTTAAAACTGTTCTTTATTTATTCTGTTAACTTTCCTTCACTGGTCACAGTTGATTTGAATTGGGGAGTTGATGCCGGGTAACATTATTCGTTGTTCGAAACTGCCACTATCAAATATGAAAATTAACCACCAATAAAGTCAATTATTGATGACTTATAATGTATAAGAATGTTGGAAAAGAATAATAACAAACACAAATCCAGATGGTAAATAGTATATGAATCAATTATTGTATTAATAAGAAGTACTCTAAGTGGCAACAAATCCATGAAATTAAATAAGTGTTATGTACACACTAAAACAATAATGTTCCTGATCTTCTAAAACAATTGAGATTTAAGATTATTTCACATGTACTTGAAACACAGTTTCCTATTTTCTTTTTGGATATTGAAACATAGCACTTCTCCGCTGCTTAACATTAGTACCTAATTAGAGAGTTGATATTAGTCATATATATAAGACCTCTTTTATATGTTTATCAATTTTTTTTTCAAATTAACTCTATTGATATTCTCTCAATAATAATTAAGTAGGGAAGGAAGGGAAGTAATTAAGAAAGATGCTAAGGGTGTTTTAGGAAAAAAAAAATCATACTACCTCTGATCCTTAAAATAAGAGTTCATTTGACTTTTATTTTAGTCCTAAATGTAAAACCCCCATCCACTTTGTCTATCATATTTATCCATTTTTTTCAAAGTAGTCTTAGTAATAATGATAATTTTAGTCAATACACTTGATTAGCAATGATATTTTAAAAAACATAACACATATTTATTATAAATAAATAAATAACTAACTTGAATACTTTGATTAATCTACTCAAATTAGTCAATTAGTTCTTATATTAAGGATTAGAGATATTATTAACTAATTTAGCTAACATTATTAATCTATTTAACTTAGTTAATTAGGTCTTATATTAATGACTAGAGGAGTACAATATATTAATATTGCACTATATATTATAATATATTCAGGAACAAATATATATTATAATATATAATCGCATATATATATATATATCTATATATCGGACTGGGGCAATTGGGTAGCGTAGCATGCCTTGTATGTGGCCCGGCTATGTTTGTGATGAGGGCGGTCCAAGAATGTCCATTTTCCTTTCGGTTGCTTTTTATCTTTTTTTGGGCCAGGCTGAGCATCTTTTTTTCATAGGCTCAGGCGTTAACATCGGATTATCGGGCATAATAAGCACCCTAATATAAGGACAGCATATACGGAAGCTTGAAATCAATTTGGGGGAAGAAGTAAACTCGATTGAAGCTCAAACTTTTACAAAATTAAATCATATGATTTTACTATTAAACATGACGAGATACTTATTACTTCTCCGATTTTTAATATAAGACTTATTTAACTAATTTGATTAGATTAAGGAAATTAGGTAAGTTAGTTAATTTTAAAAAATATGACATGTTTTTCTTAAAATACTAAAATCATCCTCTTTAATATCCCCTCTCCGTCGTCTATTTGATTATGGTTGAGAGAGTATCCATAGAGTAATTTAGAAAAAATTAATAAATATGATAAATAGGTATTATATTTAGGACTAAAATCAACTTAATAATTAGGTGTTATATTAAGGACTGGAGCAGTACCCTTTTTCCCTGCAAAATAAACTTCTCTTACATTTTCTAATCATAAAAAACGTAGGTTCCAAGATTACAAAGTAAATTTCTCTCCCATTTGAGCAAAAGGGGGGAAAAAAAAGAATTTCCCTCTCAATATCACCATGTGAATTTCTCTCACCCTTGCAGCATTTTTTTATAATCTGTCTTGCTTAGGAAAAAATTATTTGCCAAAAAAAAGGAAAAACAAAAATGAAAGAACGAAATCACATTTTTTTTTTTACTTAATACTCCATATTAATTTATTTCTCATCTATTTCAATAACATTTTTATTCTCTTTTAAATTTCAATATTACTAACAATTTCACTTAAATTCTTACAAACCATGCATCTTTTTGCCCCCAAAGTTGGGAGACTGGTGATTTTGATGATTTCAAATTAATATTTTTAGTTAATGTATTAGGTGTATTATTGTGTAACTTTTTCATACATCCAAGAGAAGAGATATATTCTCTTTAGAAATCAAGTATAATCAATCATCTTCGTTAAATGGGCGGAAAAGAAAAATTATTTGCTGGCCACAGAAAGAAAAGAAAAGAAAAGAAAAATTACTGATCTAGAGTTAGGTCTTAGATTTGTTATGACTGTGCGATATAAAGTGGGATCTAAGTGATAGAATCATAAACAGTGTACATACCTGATGGGGAATGCAACTTTTTTTTTTTTTTAAAGCATCCTCATACTTGAGAGAATCTTATTCGAGATACTGTTAGGTGCTAAATATATGTATTGCTTCACACCTTGATTTGTTACGTTAGAAAAATTAACCTCTCTTCAGTTAAACCCAACCCCCTTATTAATAGGAGGAATGCAACTTTATCACACAACATAAAAATAAGGCCTAGTTTTTTTCCCTTAATAATATTAAATTAGGACTAATTATTTAAAATAAAGATTAAATATTCCCATAAATTAATTAAACAAATCTTCATAATTGTAAAATTTAACAAATTTAAAATAATAATAAATGGTAATTAGTGAGCTATTTGCATTTTTATATGCTTAAATTTTGGATATTTAAGTTATGTTGAGGTCTCAACTTAGTCTTAACCTTCTTATAAGATCTTGACATTTTTGAGAATTAAATTAATAAATTCTATCCAAAATTCCGAACGATTTAAAGTTGAATTGTTTGATTTTTAAAATATGTTTTATTTTGAAAGTGAGAGTTAAAAATTATATTTATTTTAAGTTTAACTCTTAATATAAATTATTTAACAAAAATCAATAATTAGTTATCTAAATAATAACGCCACCTATATGATGGTTGTGCGAGTATGTAAAAAGACTGTTAACATTAGACATATTATGATAAATTAAAATTAAATCTATCCATGTGAATCTAGACTACATTATGTTCATTAATGTAATGGGCATTTAACCAAAAAACACGTCCCAAAATGTGGATTTGTGGAAAAAGGCCTCCCCTGTTCATGGATCATGAGTTAAATAAAAGTTCATAAGATCATATGTTCCCACTAAATTGAAGTGTTACGATATGATATTTCAAAGCCACTTTAGTCCAGTTGTTCAAAATAATTCAAACACAAATAGCTAGTTGTTTTAGTGACAACACCATCTATCATATTTAGATGAAGTTTCAAAGTTGAGCGATAACATGATTGTGCACGTGCTTATTTAAATTGTATTAAATAAAAAAAAAAATTCAAACACACAACTCAAGGAGCACAGTTTTCAGCTCAGACCTTAAAAAGGTTTATCAGTCTTGTTAAACTTGTCTACTAACAGAAGATCCACAAACAAAAGCAGCCACACCAAAATTACTGGTACTTGCACAAAAATCTCTAGTAAATACATGACAAATATTACCTCAAGTCAGAAGTTAGCCTGCAGATTTTTTTTTCCTAGCTGAAGAGTTCATTGCAACGAACTCTGATCCGACAATTATCCACAAACTTGAATTCAGTAAATTCCGTCAAGCCAATTATCACAATGATGATGACAATGAAGTACTGAACCAGCCGAAAGCAATATGTGTGTGTGTGTGTGTTTGTCATTTTGCTGCAGATGGTATTACATTGCCACATAAAAAACCCGAAGACTAGCTGCAAACAAGTAAGATCCAACACAACATTATCTCTAATAACTTTCTCCCAAAATTACAAAACTTGTTTACTGGGCTAATATCAACCAACCAGGACATGAAACAATAAAACCAGTAGTAAAAGCTGTGTTCTCTCTGATTTCTAAACTATAATAATAATTCTTGTGTTCTTACCGGAGATTCTTCAACATTTTAAGTGCCTCTTCAAAGTAGTTTTTGTTCTGGTTCGTGTCTATGGTCTTAACAGTACCACCTCGGCTGAAGGTAATGGCATTATTTTGATTTTCTGCCTTGTCTTCTCCAAGTATCAAGGGACCCGGCAACTTTAGACGATATATTTCAACCTCCTTATCCAATTTCTGGTCATATTTGGCAAGAACAGAGTAATATTCCTTTTCATCCCTTCCAATGACAACCTCATCAACATAAGCAACTCGAAGAGCTCCATTATTCTTCATCAGATCCAATATTTCATCAGCCCGAGGATCCTTTTCCTTCTTTTGAGTCCCATATTTCTGGCAAGCAACCACATACGTGAATTTCATCGAAGCAGTCCCGTGTTCATGGCCTTTGAATAGCAAACTCATCGAACCCAGTTCATGTGAGCCTTCTTGGATATCCATTTCTGATGCAGAATCCAAAAAAGCCAAGATCTTAAGAGCCTTATAGTAATACATTATTCCTCTAACAGTCCTGGCCAGTGTTTGACCTCTGTAAGATGCCCAAAGCCTCAGATCTCTAAGTTTCTCAGTCCATAAATCACTGTCTCTAATCATCCCTTCTCGCCTCATCCTTTCCAAGAAATTATTCCACTCATAATCGAATTTAGTCTGCAAATTGTACAACATCGTACTACCATCTTTGTTACTCTCAGCTCCTAGTTGTTCTTCGCTGAATAAAACATCTTCATCACAGTAAGGAGTCAGAAAACTTAAAGCCGTCATTTTCTCAACTTGAGGAACATCAAGGGACCTATCCATAAAAAGTGAGTAGTTTCTGAAGAAGAATTCAATCCTCCGCCTAGCTTCAAGGTTCACGGGAACATCTTGCATTGAATCCCTGCATGTAAGAATTGTGTGCAAGCGTCGAACTTGCCTATAAAACCCCTCATTGTTGGTCATCTCAGGTGGCAACTGAATGGAATTATCAAAGAGTAGGAAATCATGCTCAAGTGGCCTGTAACAAGTACTCTTCAATTCTTCGTCCTTGAGAAAATCTCTGAGAACAATCTCGTAGAGATCCTTAAGAGCAATCACCAAGCAGTTAGAGTCTCTCTGGGGCCTGTTCAATAACTCAGCCAGTGGAATCAACTTTCTGTGTAGCTGGGGCAGTGCAGTTATTTTAAATATTTCAGTGAATCTCCCAGTCTCAAGGGAGTGATCAATTTCTTGGAACAAGACTGTTAAAATAGAGTGCTCTTTACTATTAGGTTTGATAATAATCTCAAGAATCAAGTACTTGATACAATCATAAACTTCAATGATAGCACACCGCCTGTACTCATTCTTCTTCTTCTTGCATATCTTCTTCCAAACCCACTGATCATTAGGACCATCAACTAGTTCTTCGGTCTTACGAAGCGCCATTAAGAACTCATTGCAGAGGAGAAAACATGGCCAGCGTGTAACCCTGACATTCCAAGAGTTTGGCGGGAACTCCAGAAGTTGAACCTCTCTGTCAGAGATGAGATCTTCCTCCCTCAAAGACAAAATTATCTCGTTCCATACCAATGAAAACTTGTTAGCCTCAATCTGGTTAGGTTCAAGTTTTTTGTAGAGATCGCCATGGCCAAGCCCATACCTGAGCTTCAACCTATAGGTAGCATCCTTGAGCTTGTTCTTTAGTGTCTCGCTTGCATTTAACATTTGTTCCTTTGGCATAAGATTAAATTGGAATCTCGATCGCAAATGCTTTGCCTCACTACTGGGTGTCACGAAAAAATTGCTGCTCACATCGATAGGCCATCTCAGATGATAAAAGCATAGTTTACTCCGAAAATATTCATTGATATCATCATAATAATTTCTGCGGGCACTGTGAAGAGAAGTTCCATTCTTGCTACTTTCTTCCTCGGCCTTAATCTTTTCATAAATGGGGTTAACCACAGATTTCAGGAAGCCCTGATCCCCTAAAGTGTAGGGCACACGGGGATGGCCGGTAAGTTCATCTTTGTAATCCTCCAAGATCAAGTTCAGCTCCATGGCCATGTGATGGAAAATATAGCAGAGACATTCTGGGAGAAATCGAAGATT
This sequence comes from Neltuma alba, assembly GCF_004799145.2. Classification (NCBI taxonomy): domain Eukaryota; kingdom Viridiplantae; phylum Streptophyta; class Magnoliopsida; order Fabales; family Fabaceae; genus Neltuma; species Neltuma alba. Next base: position 771,253 of record NW_021635173.1, read on the forward strand.
AGCAGACTCACCCCAGATCAGAAGATAGAGGGTGACATAAAGCAGTTCTCGTCGCTGCTGATCGGAGGCCTCCTCAGATCGGCGGCCATCGGAAATCCAAATGTAGGATTTCTTTCCCAAATAAGAACACCAATTGGTGTAATTCTTCAAGAGCTTCTTCCGGAATCTTCGCAGAACAGTGTCATCCAAAGCGTCGCTGTTATGAGGAGGAGGATTCAAGAGCATCTGGGCATTTGCAAGCTGAAGCACAAGGTTTTCTCGCTGGTTCCGAACATTTTCCTTTTGAAAGCCAAAGAAAAAGCCAAGCCAGTCGAGAAGGTCCATGTTAGGAAGCCATTGAATGAAAGGGGGCTTCCGGAGGTCGTCAACGGCACGAAGAGCGGCCGTAGCGGCGCGTACCTCCGGGAACCGGAGAGAAGGGTGGTCGGCGAGGAGATTGTGAACGGGAATGATGTTGTATACTTCATCTTCCGGCGACTGCTGTGGCCGGCTTTGAGTAGAAGCTAGGTGGCGAGGACAACGGCGCAGACTCATAGTTTCTGGAGCAGAAGAAAGAAGGAAAAAGAGAGTGAGTGAGAGAGAAAGAAGAGAAGGATGTGAAGTCATATAGTGGGTAGTCAAGTCAGTGAATTCCAAAGGGTGGTGTCGGCGGCCGCCGTCAACTGGTGGTGGAGGCGGTTGACGAGAAGCAAAATTAGTTAAAGCCTCCATGCATGCAGTGTTGAAGGAGGGAAATTAGCGTTTTTGACCGCCAAAAAAAATTCGAAGTTATTAATGATTAATAATAAATAAACAAATGAATAAATTGAATTACGGGAGGAAGCCTCCGTGCATGCAGTGTTCGAGGAGGGAAATTAGCGTTTTTGACAGCCAAAAACAAAAACCGACAAAAAAATCGCAGAAATGTTAACATAATTTGCTTTCTTTTATGAGAAATCAATTTTATTTCAAAACAAAAAAACTTCGTAAGGAAGGGTTAGATTTTAAATATATATATATATATATTATATAACGTATTTAACTCCACAGTCGTTAAGTTGAAGAATAATATAAAGAAAATTCTTGTTTCATATTTTTTCCTTTTACCAAACCTAGAAATGTGATGAAAGAATGAAAATGACTACTTTCCATTCTTAATATAAAAGCTAATTAGATGATTAATTTATAGATATTAAAAAAATCAGTTAAGTTGATTATTTAGAACATGGGTATTAGCCTTCTTGAACTCTTATCTTTAATCAATGGTGGAACCCCCTCAGTATATATGTGCAATCAATAGGATATTTTGAGAAAAAAAATTATAAGTTTAGGAGACACAGTAAACTAAGATACCATATTTATGATAAATTTAATTTTTAACTAGTTTTTATATTAAAACCTAGAGATAATATTACACAAGATTTTTTTTTAAAAGGGCTGTGATTTTGAATTCCAATTCGTATGCAAAAGAGACGTATTTGAGAGAGACGCCTAGTTTAGACCCAACAATATAAGCTTGAAATTAAATATCAAATATCATATTCAAATAAATTACATAGTTATAAAAAAAATAAGTATTTTAAATATAAACCATTAACTTTTGAAGCTTAGAAAAAACTGAATGATACTTAGCGTAAAATAAGCTATATGTATAAAATAATAATTAAAACATGACCTTCATTTTATTCTTTATTATTTATTGATAAATGAATGAATTAATAGCGATGGCATATTAATAATTTTTTGGACAGTGACAATTAACAACTTTATAAGAAGATTAATGCAAAATGAGGGCTTTTAAATTGCAAATAGAAAAGTTTCAAATATAAATTATGACATTTCAAATATATATAGGTCTTCTTCTACATTAATCTCTTAAAGGGTTTTTAATTGTCTTGTTTTTTTTAAATGGTGAGTTGAGCATATTTATATATCATTTGCTGATATGACCCGTTAATTTGCAAATTTTTCATGCAAACATAGCCTTGAATATTTTTTTTAGACCCATCCCAACACTATGCCAAATATAACATGTCTTGTTAACCAACACTCGTGCATGCATATATTTTACCCATACGGGAAGTGAAAAAAAAAAAAAAACACTTCTAGAGACAAGATTAAGGTCTTTGTATGTGATTACAACAAAAGAAAAGAAAGACAACATCTTAATTATGGTATTTTTCTACTAAATCTCCAAATATTTTCAACTCATATTTGAATTTTTTCATGGTATAATTTTAACAATAAGAAGGTTAATATACAACATTATGCTTCATAATCCATGGGGGAAAAAAACTAAAGATATGGTAAATTGAACCTCATGTATTAATAAGACATCGAATTAAATGAAATTTTACAATAAGTTAAGATGTCTAACCTGAAGACATTCTTGAACCTTCTCGATTGCTTATCTGAGAATCATAATATTTGGCTTAGGCAATTTGAGGGGAGTGAAGATTGTTGGGAGAGGGCATGAAAACAAACAAGAGTTGTACGTATCAATATCATCACATTTGAGATTGTTGGAAAAAAAGATTGATGGGCATTGTTCCTTTTTGTTATGGAGACTCTCTTTTGTCAATCAATTTTTTCTTATGTTTTAAGTATGTATATACCTTTCTATAAGGATCATTAAAAAAATTAACCTACTTTTGAATTTCTTGTCCAAAAAAAAAACTCAAATTTTTTTTTTTTTTTTTTTATTTATCTTTTGTAAGGATCATTAGTAAAAAGAAACCTATTATTTTTATCATTTTCAAACTAAATATTTAAATTCGAAAAAAATCAACATAAATTTAATTTAAAAAATTATTTCATTTTTAATTTTTAAAATATGTGATCTTTGAATATTATTAAAAGCTTTAAAAGATTCTTTAATGTCGTTTTTTTAATTATTTTTAGAAGTGGAAATGTCATTTTTCATTTTTAAAATGTGAAAAAGCAAACCAAAAGCTAAAAGGAGGGATGGATGATGCTGAAGTCGACGTGGACACATGTTGGAGACAATTTTGATAGCCAAGTGGGAGAATCCTTCCGTCCTGTGGGCCCCACCTTCCGGTCGCTCTTTCTTAACCTTGAAGCGTTTGTCCGGATTTATGTTTTAGGGGGTGTTTGAATGAAACCAAACTATAATTTGGATAATAACTTCTAGAAAATAGATTTTAGGAAAAATAAATTTTATGAAAAAGTGATTCTGAGACGTGAAGGTATTTGGATAGTTGTTATCAAAAGTATTTTTTACATGTACAAATTACTAAAAAAAGCAAAAGTTAATATGATAATTATATAAGGGATAGATTTTATAATATATTTTGATTTGAAGAAATAAAATTGTTAATAAAATAATTTTTACTAACATAATAATATATAAAATAATATAATTAATAAATAATTAATATGTATGTATATTTATAAAATATAAAATTAAATAGTGAAGGATTGAGTATGAAATGAAGAGTGAGGCATCAATTATATATGGGGGCTACTTTGTCATATGCTGTTAGGCTTACACCAACGTCTGAAAAATTTGAGTCATAAACAACTTCAAATCACTTCCACCGAAACCATGGTTTCATATTTTTTCCTTTTATTTGGCTGATTTCTTCTCCAAACCATGGTTTGAGGAGACATCCAAAAACAGGGCCTAATAGGCGAAGCCAATGAACCCCAATGAGACAAACCAGATATGAAAATTGAGAAACAAGGACAATTAAGAATTTAATTTCATGAAAGTGTAAAAATTGGGTTCTAAATTTTAGAAATTTAAGTTGTGATGAGGCTTCGGTTGGCGGAAAAAAAATTGTCATTCTTCTGAAAACTAAATTAATAAATCTCACCTAAAATTTTGAATGATTTAAAGTAAACCTGCAAACCATTTTTTAATTCTTAATTTTTTAAAAGTATTTTTATTTTAAAAAGGAGTGTTAAGATATTATATTTATTTTGAAGGGTTAAGATGCTAAAATATCAGTTAATGTTAAATTAGGAACAAAATTAATACGAGATTAAACTTTCAAAAGATATTTGAACCAAAAAATACTTGTAGGTACTAAGCCTTTCTTCATGGAAACTTAAGAGACCTTTTAGCATCTACCTCTGCTTTGAATTGTTTAACAATTAATACACACATATGTATACTTCTCTCTCCCTATTGTAAGGACTAAGGAGGACCAGGTTGCCAATAAACTTGTTTAAAAGTAGAAAAGAAGGCTAACATGCTAACATGTGAGAATGTTTTATCAATATAATAGGAAAAAACCTTCTTATACAAGATATCAATATGGTTGCTTAACTTCAAAAGGTTTTTTTTTTTTACTTTTTTAATTTTAAAATGTTTAGTTTTAAATGATGATTTTTGAAACAGTTACTATTATTTTAAAAATCAAACTTAATATGTTAGCATTTGAAAATATTTTGTTAATATTCAAGATCTTAATATTATTTTTTTTAAACGTCATAATATTAAAAAACTAAAAATATATCTTAACCCCTATGTTATGTCTTAAAAGAAAAGAGATTGGTAGGAAAAGAAAAAAATGACTAACAACAATTGTCTCAATAAGTAAGAATAAGAAAAATCAATCTTGTGTTAACTAAAGAGATATATTTTTTGAAATTAACCAAGTACAACATATAGCATGTAAAACGAGATTTTACCTCTTTAAATTTTTCTATATAAATTGGGACAAATTCTTCCTATCGAGATTTTAATATTTTATTCAGACACCACTAAAATAAACTTAATAGCAATTATTATACTTCAGTGAATTATACAAATCTTGGAAAAGGGAGTGACCTGGCAATACCATCTTAAGCAACTGAAGAGAATAAAGGAAGAGGTGAAGGACTAATGAATGAAATGGTTAGGCTTGACCTTGTGTGTGTATGATGGGATGGGAAACTCAGCGTTAAAACTAAATAATTAATTTTACAAATAATTTATAAAATTAATTTAAATTATATTATGTATAATTATCTATATTAGTACAAATGTTAAAAAAAAAACACACAAATAGGATAGGTCAAGAGACTTGTAGATTAGAGCTAATGAAGATATACCTAGCATATTTACCTAAATAGGCCTGAACTTGAGTTTAACCTATTTAATACTTTCTCCATCTTTTTTTATAAGCAATTTTAGATTTCATTACGTAGATCAAAAAATTAGTTAAAGACAATAAATAGATAGAAATTGAAAATACTTTTTTTTCAAAATATCTTTATTTATAAGGGGAGAGAGTATAAGAAAGAGAATAATGAAATTATTATAACAAAGAGAATTATAAAAGAGAGAAAATATGTGATGAAAAAAAATAATGGTTTGAGAAATAAGATAATAAATATATTGAGTATTAAAATAAGTAATTAATAGGGTAAAATATGAAATTTGCTATAAAAATTTAAGACAGCTTACAAATATTATTTATATTTAGGGACAAGAAGAAGATGATAGTTATTGCTCATAAAAAATGACGGAGGGAGTATTTACTAAACAAATTAGGCTAGACTCAAAATAGGTTTGGATGTAAATCCGTAATAGGAACCTAATCTACTTCCATTCCTATGCCTCTGACTTTCCCAATAGAAAAGGGATGGGTGCATGAGTGCATAAAAAATTGTGTACTCTTTTGATCTTATTTATAAGTCACTTCTAATATGTTTTACACAGATTAAGAGAAACGTTAAACTTTATTAAATATTATTTAAAATTTAACAATTTTTTAACTTTATGCCTATTTAATATACACTATACCTCATGTAAACAAAGTTAACACAATAATAAATGAAGGGTAAAATTGTACATCCATATAAAAAATTTCTCTGAATGCCTTATAAATAAGATCAAAAAATGTCTTCTCTTTTTTTTCTAAATATGACCAGAGAAATATTAAATGAAAATTTTAATCAATTTTTTCCTTCTTGTTCCTGAAGTAAAAAGAGTTCCATCTGTTTATGTAATGAACATTCAAAATTATAAACATAATAAACGGAGTATTAGTTATGAAAATTTTGTCAAATAATTAAATGCATCTTCATTGTACTATAGTCCAACGAGGCTTAAATTAACGAGTATAGAAATTGGATCTCCAAGTCAACAAAACATTTCATGTGCTTTCCAAATGGCAGCTTTACGATTTTCCCTCAGCTTTGCAAGTTGCTGATTTCAATGCAAAATTTAGTAATTTCTGTGGAACAAACTTTTTTATGCTTTTCAGTAATAGGCTTAAACTTACGGGGATGTAATCCTAAAGTTCTTTTAGGAGCAATTTTCTTCGTGCACAAGATTTGAACTTGGATTAAGATAGTTCATGGGGTAGAATGGGACAAGGAAGATTTTAATCCCATGTTCAATCCATCCCAAAAAGGATCACGGGATTGCTTTTCTAACATGTGTCCCATGCGTGGAAATGTTTGGTTTAGTTTTTAAGAAGAGTCTTTACCGAACCAATTTGAGTGGTTATCACTTTGAGTTCTCCAGATTTAAACCGTCCAGATCTAATCCAAATGATTCATATTTAAAATTTTTAATTAATCATTTTTAAATAGACATATTTTTTTAAATAATAGTAATTAAAAGATTATCTTTATTTTAGATTTAATATTTATTAAAATAATTATTTTAAACATATATAAAAAATCAAATTTGGACTATTTTACATCAGATCTAAATGGTTCAGATCTCATGAGTTTGGGGTGATCATCAAAGTGATGAGTACCTGAGTTGGCTTCTTGTTTTTATAATGTTCAAGATAAATATATGAGATAGGTTTTGTATCAACATGTGTAAAAGTTTTTTTTTTTGAAGTGTTTGCAGGATATTTCAAACGCCCCATTAAAGACATCTCAATTCTACACGGGCCTTTCGGCCCAAAAATCCTATACGGGCTTGACATGTCCTGTTTTGTCAAGTTTTATATTTTTTATTTTGTAAGTTTAAGGTCTCAAACCCACAAAAAGTGAAAAAAATTTAAACTGCTCCTTTCTATAAATTACATAAAATTAATTTTAATTATAGGCATTTATGCACTAACCATCTATAAATTACTATAATAAGAGACCGTGTCTAGAAAAGAATTGAATTTCGATATTACAAAGTGAATTTCACCAAGTCAGTGGAAAATCAGTGGGGAAAAAATTACTTGCTAGCCAAAAAAAAAGAAAGAAAGACAATTACTGATCTAGAGTATGTCTTAGATTTTTATTTTACGAGACTGATTATAGTGTGATATAAATATAGGATCTAAGTTATAGAGTCATGGACCGAGAAACACATAGATGCTTGTCATCAATTAATCTAACGAAATAAAGAGTAAATTGTTCAACTTACGTTATCCTTGCCCTTCTGTGAATTTTTTTTTTTGGGGCCCCCGGGGGGGGGAGGGGGACGTGAGAGATAAACCATCAAATAAAGAGCTATCTCAGTGGTAAGGGATTTATGACCGAAAAAACCCATACAAACTTGGTTGTGTTTGGCGAACTAAGAAAAAGCATTTTTGAGCCCCATCGACTTGAAAACCATTCAAACATCACACATTTTGAAAAAACTAAAGTCTGGTCCAAAATCATGATTTCAGACTATGAAACCAAGGTTTTAGAAGAAGCAAAATTTTTCAACTTTTGGATGGACATCAGTGAATTACAGGTTTTTAAAGATGTAACTATATTTACATTCAACCTCTTTCTCCTCTTCACAACCCCAGCAAAAATTACCCAGATGTTTTCATATTTTCCTATTATGTTTAATAAAATATATAATAAATTGATGACTTCAGTAAATTTAATCAAATTATTTATGTTTAAATTTTCTTTATATGATTATTAGAAAAAATATTATAAAAATTCGTAAATACATAGTAAGAGTATTATTTTTTAAAAATATATTTAATCTTATATTTTATATACACACTAACTATTGATTAATCATATAACTAATAAATTGCTTTTTGTTATGAACATTATATAGATGTCCATTTATCCCATCCTTTTTAACTTCACCAAGTAACTTCCACTAAATCCACTATGCATTACTCCTCCACTATCTACTTAATCTTGTAACTCACCTCCACTTACATTCATGAAATTAATTATCCACTATTTGTCATTATATAAAACTATGCCTATAATTAGGTCATGTCATTTGTGTTGTGAAAAAAGTGAAGAAATACAATAGTTCTCTCATTTTCTTGTCTTCATCTTTCTCTACTCTACTTTTGTGGTTCCATTTCATAAGACGTTATCAGCACGAAGTGCTCTTGTAATCGAAGTTGTTGTAGTAAGGCTCATCAACCGCAAGGTAAATTTCTACATTACTTTCATATTGATTTGTTTCATTATTATTGCATTCTCTTAATATTAATTTTTATTTAACTTTTATATGATAGTATTATCATGTCAAATCTCACGAAACTTAAGTTTGTGGCTCTTGACATTACTGGAAAGAATTATTCATCCTGGGTATTAGATGCAGAAATCCATCTAAACGTCAATGGTCTAGGAGACACAATCAAAAAAGGCAACCAAGCATCCAACCAAGATAAAGCCAAAGCCATGATTTTTTTACGTCACCATTCGCATAAGAGACTCAAGATTGAATATTTGACAATAAAAGACCCACTTATTCTTTGAAACAATTTAAAGAGGGATGACCACTAGAAAATTGTAATCCTTCCTAAAACTCATTATGATTTGATGCATTTACATTTGCAAGACTTTAAATCTGTGATTGACTATAATTCTACAATGTTTAGAATTATTTCTCAACTAAAATTATGTGGAGAAAAGATTACTGATGAAGATATGTTAGAAAAAACATTCTTCACATTTCATACATCCAATGTGCTCTTGCAGCGGCAATACCGCGAGAAAGGTTTCAAAATGTAAAGATATGTAAATATATTGTAATTAATATAGGATCAAATCAGATATGATAGGATAGGATATTATCTCCTAATAATGAGCCACTAATGACTGAGGCTGCTCTCTTGTGTATAAATTCCCCCTTTCTGATCATGAATATACAAGAAATATATTTTATATTATTTTCTCCTTAATATGGTATCAGAGCAGGCCATTTAGGGTTAGATTTTCTGTTTGGTTTCACTCTGTCTGCGCTGTACAGTGGGTCTCTGGCGTCAACCCTTATGTTCAGTGTTAGGGCTTTTGTGTCGGGTGTTTGGTGGGAGCACGCGCCAGTTAGGGAGGATTGCACGGTGCTGACCGACCGATCCCCAAAGTTTCATCGCCGTCTGAGCAGCGCGTGAGCCTTACACGCTGTCACCTGCTGTGGTTTTCCAGTGATTCCCTGGTGTTTTTCAGATCTGGGTCTCCCCTATTGTGTTGATTCAGACTTGTTTGGGTACTGTGCCTTGTGAACAGTAATGTTCAAATCTAGTATTGCTGTTTTCCTGCCTTCTATAGACCGTAGGAGGTGTTGTTTGGTCCCTGTGTGATCATTTGTGGCCACTTATTTTTTTTCCTTACCATTGCTAGAATTATTATCTCTTTTCTGTTTATCTCTTATGGGTGATACTAAGTCTATAGTTACCTCTGAAGTGGTTCCGGTAGTTGTTAAGATTACTGAGCACAAATTAAACTGGACAAATTACCTAGATTGGAGTAAGACTATTCGTATCTACTTACGAATCATTGAGAAGGAGAATCATTTAACTGAAGACCCTCTGACCACTGACTCCCGTCAATCATGGTTAAGGGACGATGCACGGCTCTTTTTACAGATCCACAACTCCCTTGACAGTGAGATTATTTCTTCTGTTACTCACTGTGAATTTGTTAAAGAACTGATGAATTACTTAGAGTTTTTATACCCAGGCAAGGGAAATATCTCTCTTGTTTATGAGATTTGCAAAGCTTTCTATCGTGCAGAGAAGCAGGATCGCCCTCTCAAAACCTACTTCATGGACTTTAAACGAATGTATGAAGAATTGAATGTTCTAATGCCCCTCACTACTGATCTGAAAGTTCAACAGGCCCAACAGGAGCACATGGCCATCATGAGTTTTCTCACGGGTCTTCTGTCTGAGTATGAGACTGTTCGATCCCAAATTCTATCTAGATTTGAAATTCCTACCCTTCAGGAGGTGTTCTCTCATGTGATGAGGATTGAGAATCTTTCATCGCCAGTTACAAATGCTCCTGTTAGTGCTTTAATCAGTCGGGGACAAAATGAGAATCGTGGGACAACTAACTATGGCAGTTCTAAGCAAGGGGGAACCCCTCCAGATTCAAATGGGATGATGTGTTATAATTGTAAGGAACCAGGCCATACAAAGCGTACTTGTCGTTAGCTGCAAAACAAACAACAACGTAATAACTCTACACATGTGGCAACACTAGTTGATGACAAGGTCACAATCTCTGCTGCTGAATATGCCCAATTAAAATCTCTCACACCGCCCGTGAGTGCTCCTGCTGCTACAGGTAATCAGGCTACTGCTCTTGTCTCTTCTTCCTCCAAATGGATCATAGATTCTGGTGCTACTGACCATATGACAGGTAACCGCCATCTCTTCTCCACTTATAATTCTTACACCAATCCTTCAACTATCACTATTGCCAATGGCTCCCATTCCCGGTCCTCAGATCAAGCATTGTTAAACGTACCCCCTCCATTCATTTGTTATCTGTGCTTGATGTACTTGATCTTGCATTTAATCTGCTTTCCCCTAGTAAACTTACTCGTCAATTAAACTGTTGGGTCTCACTCTTTCCTGATCATTGCTTGATATAGGATCTTTTGACGAAGAAGATTATTGGTAAGGGCTATGAATCTGGTGGACATTATTTCCTTGATGAGCAAGGGTCTCGTGCTGTGGCTTGTGCCGGTGGTCTCACTCCTTTTGAAGCACATTGTTGTTTGGGTCATTTGTCTTTGTCTTCTTTAAAAAGGGTTTACCCTCAGTTTCAACATTTGTCATCTTTAGATTGTGAGTCGTGTCAGTTTGCCAAACATTATCATCTTCCTTTAGTTTCTCGAGTCAATAAACGAGCTTTATCCCCTTTTGAGCTAGTTCATTCTGATGTTTGGGGTCCGTGTCTTGTTGAGTCAACAACGGGTTTTAAATATTTTGTTACATTTGTTGATGACTATTCCCGTACAACTTGGTTATATTTAATCAAAATTCGTTCTGAATTATTCTCTCATTTTTTTGCCTTTTTTACGGAAATTAAAACTCAATTTCATACTTCCATTCGCACTCTACGTAGTGATAACGCTAAAGAATATTTTTCTAGCACGTTTCAATCCTATATGCTTCAAAATGATGTCCTTCATCAGTCTTCTTGTGTTGATACACTAGCTCAAAATGGTGTTGTATAATGTAAAAATCGCCACTTACTAGAGGTGGCACGAGCACTTCTGTTTCAAATGAAGGTTCCCAAACCTTTCTGGGCTGATGCTATCTCCACTGCTTGCTTCCTCATTAACTGCATGCCCTCTTCGATTCTTGATGGTAACATTCCCTATACTACTCTTTTCCCTTCAAAACCGTTGTTTCCTGTTGATCCTAGGATCTTCGGTTGTGTTTACTTTGTCTGGGATGTACGGCCATCTGTCTCCAAATTAGATCCGAAGTCCCTTAAGTGTGTCTTTCTTGGCTACTCTCGGGTTCAAAAGGGCTATCGGTGTTTCTCTCCGACTCTCAATCATTATCTCGTTTTTGCAGATGTCACCTTTCAGGAATCGATTCCATACTTTTCTCCGTCCATTTCACCTGCCCCTCCTCCATCTATGGAAGAGGATGACCTTCTGGTGTACCTTGCTCTCCCATCACCCACTCCACCAGCTCCGGCTCCGACTCCTATGCCACCACCCCTGTCTCGTGTCTACACAAGACGTTCCAAGGAGATCAATGTCACCATCCCAAATTCCGGCCCTATAGTGTCTGCTTTGTCATCGGATCCTGTGTCGAGCATCTCTCATCCCAATCCTACATCTCTCCAACTCGAGACACCTCCTGTTCCTGATCCAGATCCTTCGCTTGACTTGCCCATTGCTCTTCGCAAAGGTAAACGCACTTGCACCCATCCTATTTCCTCATTTGTTTCTTATAACCACCTTTCCCCTGCCTCTCGTGCCTTTGTCTCTTATTTAGATCTTATTTCCGTACCTAAGACCCTTTATGAAGCTTTAACCCACCCGAGTTGACTTGCTACTATGGAAGAGGAGATGGCGGCCCTTAACCGGGCTGGCACTTGGACCCTAGTGGATCTACCGACAAGAAAGAAGGCTATTGGCTGTTAGTAGGTCTTAACCCCTAAAACTCGAGCTGATGGTACCCTTGACCGCCTTAAAGCTTGCTTGGTTGCTAAAGGCTATGCTCAGACCTATGGTGTTGATTATTTTGAAACTTTCTCCCCTGTTGCGAAACTTTCCCCCGTTCGTCTTTTCATCTCTATGGCGGCAACTTATGGCTGGGATCTCTATCAATTGGATATAAAGAATTCCTTTTTACATGGTGATCTTCTTGAAGAAGTCTATATGGAGCAACCACCAGGCTTTGTTGCTCAGGGAGAGCGTGGAAAAGTATGTCGCCTCAAGAGATCCTTATATGGCCTGAAGCAAAGTCCCCGTGCATGGTTTGACAGGTTCAGTACTATTGTGCAGAAATTTGGCATGTGTCAAAGTAAGTGTGATCACTCTGTGTTCTACCAGAGCACAGGCACTGGCATGATTCTATTGGTTGTGTATGTAGATGATATTGTGATTACAAGGAGCAATATGTCAGGGATCTCTTCACTTAAGTCCTTTCTTAATTCTCATTTTCAAATAAAAGATCTGGGCCTGTTAAAGTACTTTCTGGGAATTGAGGTCTTGAGAAGTAAGAAAGGAATCTTATTGACTTAGAGGAAGTATGTTCTTGATTTGTTGAGGGAAACTAAAAAGTTAGGGGCTGTGCCAAATAGTTTTCCTATGATTTATAATCCACTCCTTGATGTCGATGGAAGCATACCATCTGAGAATACTGTTGATGCTGCTAAGAGCAAGCTGTTTGAGAACCTATCTAGTCAGTGTACTTAGCCAATTTATGGTCTCGCCTACTATCAGACAATGGGAAGCTTTAGAGCATGTGCTTTATTACTTGAAGGGGTATCCAGGTCGTGGGATATTATACAAAAATCATGGTCATACAGATATTGAGTGCTTTTGTGATGCTGATCATGGTGGTTCAAAGGCCACAAGAAGATCTACTACAGGATATTGTGTCTTTGTGGGAGGAAATTTGGTGTCCTGGAGGAGCAAGAAGCAGAATGTGGTATCACAATCAAGTGCAGAGGCAGAATACAGAGCTATGGCACAATCTGTGTGCGAGATCGTTTGGATATATCAATTATTAAAGGAGGTTGGCCTTAAAAGCTCACTACTAGCAAAACTGTGGTGCGACAATAAAGTAGCCTTACATATAGCTTCTAATTCAATGTTTCATGAATGCACAAAACACATTGAGATTGATTGTCATTTTTTTATAGATAAGATCAAGGAAAACTTCATCTCAACAGGACACGTGAGGTCCGGTGATCAATTGGGTGATCTCCTTACTAAAGCTTTGAATGGGGTTTGGGTTGACTATCTTTGTAACAAGTTGGGTATGATTGACATCTATACTCCAACTTGAGGGGAAGTGTAAAGATATGTAAATATATTATAATTAATATAGGATCAAATTAGATATGATAGGATAGGATATTATCCCCTAATAATGAGCCACTAATGACTGAGGCTCCTCTCTTGTGTATAAATTCCCCCTTTCTGATCATGAATATATAAGAAATATATTCCATATTATTTTCTCCTTAATACAAAAAATATTTTGAATTAATTTCTTGCCTGCTTGTAGCTGAGCAAAATAATGAGCTTTTAATGAGGAATCATGAATCTCATCCTACTGGCTCCACTCTATTCCCAAAAGCGAATTTAGTAGCAAGTGAATCAACCCAAAGCCATGGTCATAGACGTGGATGTGGTCATGGCCGTGGCCGTTGAGGTGGTTGTTCCCACCAAAGTGGGCAAATAATGATGCGAATCACTAAAAAGAATCTGGTGGAAATAGTTCACAAAAAAAAAAGAACCTATTAGAAATAATAATCATGTTAAAAATCTTTATTATCATTATGGTGGCAAGGGTCATTGATCTCATACCTATCATATGCCAAAACATTTGGTTAACCTCTATCAAGAATCGCTGAAAAATAAGAATAAAAATAAAAATAAAGGCAAAGAGCCAAAGGTGGAAACAAATTTTGTTTGAGAAAAAGGCGATTTTGATTATGGCAACATGGATGTTGCTCATTTAGATGTTGCTGATTTGCCCATCCTAATAGAAGAATTGATTGCTTAACTGGTGATGGAAGTGTCCAAAAATGAGCCATCTTGATGTAATTGAGTTTTTATAATTAAGTATATTTTTATGTTTTGCTTATAAGTGTGTCTCTTTTTACCACAATAAAGTCCCTACTTGTAAGGTTATTAACTCCCAAATAAATAAAATTATGATTTTTTTATTAAATCATAAAATTATATTCCTTTTTATTAATCATGTTTCTTTTTAATCTTTTTCGTATATTTTTTTTTCATGAAAAATTACCATTATTGATATCAATAATGAAAATTTGTGTCTTGTTGATAATACAACAACTCACACAATACTTAGAAATGAAAAATATTTCTCTTCTCTAATAATGTGAGAAGCCAATGTTCAGATTATATCTGGAAGTATAAACCTCATTGAAGGCTTTGAAAGAGCTCATGTATTGCTACCTGAAGGAACAAAATTACATATTGATAATGCATTTTATTCTATCAAGCCTAATAGAAATTTATTGAGTTTCAAGGATATCCATAGAAATGGATATCATGTTGAAACAATAAATGAAGGAAATCAAGAATATCTTATTATCACAAATTTAATTCCTAGTAAGAAATGCACACTAAAAAGAATACCTGCCTTTTCTTTAGGCTTGTACATACACACTTAGTACAATTGAGACACATGCTATTGTAAACCAGGAGTTTACAAGTGACAATAAATTTAATGTTTGGCATAACCAATTAGGCCACCTCAGGACTATTATGATGTGAAAGATAATTGAAAATTCATATGGACATTCATACAAAAGTTAACAGATTCCACAATCACATGTTTGCTCATGTGCTGCATGTTCTAAAGGGAAATTAATCATTCAACTATCACCAGCAAAAATAGAAAGTGAGTCTCTCACATTTCTAGAATGCATACAAGGGAATATTTGTGGGCTGATACACCCACCATGTGGACCATTTAGGTATTTCATGGTTTTAATTGATGCATCAACAAGATAGTCACATGTTTGCTTATTATCCTCTTGTAACCTAGCATTTGCAAGGTTGCTTGCTCAACTAATTCAATTAAGAGCACATTTTCCTGACTGTCCAATCAAGAAAATACTTCTAGATAATGCTGGTGAATTTACTTCGCAAGCTTTCAATGAGTATTGTATGTCTTTTGCGATTGATGTTGAACATCCTATAGTACATGTTCACACACAAAATGGACTTACATAATCATTAATTAAACAATTATAATTAATTACAAGACCAGTACTTCTGAGATCAAATCTCCCGATTTCTGCTTGAGGACATGCAATTTTGCATGCAATAACATTAATTTGTATCAGGCTAACAAGCTATCTCAAGTCCTCCCCTTTACAATTGGTTTTTGGTCAAGAACCTAATATCTCCCATCTAAGAATTTTTAGATGTGCAGTAGATGTTCTTATTGCTCCACCACAATGTACTAAGATGAGTCCTCAAAGAAGGATGAGAATATATATTGGATATGAATCTCATTATATAATAAAATATCTAGAACCATCAACAAGAGATTTATTTACTACTTAATTTGCCTATTGTCATTTCAATGAATCAAAATTTCTAACATTAAGGGGAGAAAATAAACAGTTGGAAAAGGAGATTAGTTGGAAGGAACTTTCATTATCTCAACTTGATTCTCGTACAAAACAATATGAACTATAAGTTCAAAAGATAATTCATTTACAAAAGTTAGCTAATCAGTTGCTAGACGCATTTACTAACCCAAAGAAAGTGACCAAATCACATGTTCCAGTTGCTAATGCTCTTATCAGAATTGATGTCTCTGTTGGATAACCTACTATTGTAAATGAATATAAAGCACATATGAAGCATGGCAAAGAGTATGTTTTTTCAAAATTAATACCAAGTCTTTATGTAAATCCTTAGGCAAGAAGCCATGCCTTATGTCTTGCGATTTCACCATTTTCATTTCATTTTCTCATAAAAACCCATTTGTATCTGACTGGTTTTACATCTTCAAGTGTATAGACTACAGGTCTAAAAACTTTTCGCTTTTCTAGTGAATTCGATTCTGCCTCAATTGTGTCTTTCCATTTTCACCAATCTTTTCTTTGTTTACGTTCACTAATAGACTTTGGTTCATGATCCTCATCATCATTCATCACATCAAGTGCTATATTATACGGAAAAAAATCATCAATGTTGACTTCATTTTAGTCCCATCATATTCCATTCATAACATAGTTTATTAAGATCTCATTATTTTCACACATTCCAAGTACACAAGTTGCTTTTGGAATTCAGACATTTATATAAAACTCCCTGAAGGATTTAAGTTGCCAGAAGCATATAATTCAAGTTCTCAAGAGCAATACTCAATTAAGTTAAATAAATCTCTGTACGGATTGAAACAATCAAGGCATACGTGGTATAACCATTTAAGCAAATATCTGTCAGATGAGAGATATAAGAATGATCCAATTTGCCCATGCATTTTTATGAAAAGTTCTGGAAATGAGTTTGCGATAATTGTTGTTTATATTGATGACATAAATATTATTAGAACTCCCGAAGAGCATATAAAAGCTATGAATTGCTTAAAGAAAGAATTCGAAATGAAGGACTTAGAAAGAATAAAATTTGTTGTATCAAGAAACCTATACAAGAAAGGTCTTAAAAGCGTTTTTATATGGATAAATTACATCTATTATGTACTCTAATGGTTGTAAGATCTTTAGAGAAAAATAAAAATCCTTTTAGACCTCGAGAAGTTGATGAAGAACTACTTAGACTAGAAGTACCATATCTTAGTGTAACTAGTGCACTTATATATCTTGCCAGTCACACACAACCTGATATATCATTTGTTGTTAACTTACTAGCAAGATATAGTCCGTCACCAACATAAAGACGTTGGAATAGAGTTAAGCACATTCTTCATTACCTCAAGGGTACTATGGACATGGGATTATGTTACTCGAACATACCCAAGACTGACCTTGTTGGTTATGTGGATGCTGGATTCTTATCTGATCCACATGTCAGTAAATCACAAACAAGCTATTTATTTACATATAGTGGTACAGCTATTTTGTGGCGATCTATGAAACAAACTATATCAGCTACATCATCTAATCATGCAGAAATTCTAGCAATACATAAAGCAAGTCGAGAATGTGTATGGTTAAGATTGATAATACATCACATACAAACCACTTGTGGCTTATCTTCCAGCAAAATAATCCTGACAATTCTGTATAAAGAAAATACTACATGTATTGCGCAACTAAAAGAAGGGTACGTCAAAGATGATAGAACAAAGCATATTTCACTAAAATTCTTCTTCACTCATGATCTTCAAAAGGATGGTGAAATTAACATCTAGTAAATCTATTCTAATGAAAATCTAGCATATTTGTTCAACAAGTTACTTCCTTGTACAATATTTGAAAAGCTTGTTCATGATATCGGATGCCACAGACTGAGAGATGCCAACTGATGTTACCAAGAAGAGGAGTTAATACACGCTGTACTCTTTTTTTCTTAACTATGGTTTTTATCCCACTGGGTTTTTCCTAGCAAAATTTTTAATGAGGCAACATTGGACAGTATATAGATGAATGTGTACTATTTTTCTTCCTCTAGGTTTGTATCCCACAGGATTTTTCCTAGTTAAATTTTTTTAACAAGGCAAATACTTATATAATAGACATCCAAGTGGGAGTGTTATGAATATTATATGGATGTCTATTTATCCTTTCCTCTTCAACTTCACCAAGTTACTTCCACTACATCCATTATGCATTACTCCTCCACTCACATTCATGAGATTGATTATTTATTATTTGTCATTTAAGGACAAGTGTAACCTATGTGTAAGACTATACTTATAAATAGGACATGTCATTTGTGTTAGGGAGAAAGTGAAGAAATATAATAGTTCTATCATTTTTTTGTCTTCATCTTTTTTTACTCTACTTTTGTGGTTCCACTTCATAAGACTCTTACATATGTTTATTCAATTTTTAAAAAACTATTATGGAATTTCATGTTCAAAATCTTTAAGGTAAAATAATCATTTTTCAACAAACATATTTAATATTATATTTTATAAATATACACACATATTAATTATTTATTATTTATATTTTTATTATATTACTTATTATGTTGACAAAAATTATATTATCAACAAATTTATTATTTCAAATAAAAATATAAATTAGAATCTATCATCTATATAATTATTATATTAACTTATGTCCTTTTTAGTAATTTGCACATTAAAAAGTGATTCTGATAGCAATTATCCAAATACTCTTACTTTATTGAAATTGTTTTTTCATAAATTCTATTTTTTAAAAATCTATTTTCAAAATAATTTTTTTTTATGAACTATCCTCCAAATCATGATTTGATTTTATCCAAACACCCCCTAAGAGGGTTAAATTTAAATTTTGAAATGTTAGGGTTGTTATATGTAATTGATGCAAAGTTTATCAAAGTTTGTTAGAAACTAATTATTATCAAATTAATTTCTTGAGACCTAAATATTATTTTTCGTTTTGATGAGTTTTCGGGTAAGTTTGCTCTTGCATCGGAGATAAAACAAGTCTGTCCATTTCCTTTGGACTATTATAGCTGCTGTTGCAAGTACATATAATACTACCTCCTCCGGTTCTAATTATAAAATCGTGTTTGTAAAATACAAATGAGGTCTTATAAATAGGACTAGTGATAATAGTTCTATAGGGGAAGCCCTCTAATCAATTCATTAAGTGGGCTAATGACATTTTTGTACTTTAATCTCAGAAGCCCATTGGATATGGGACTTTTCTCTATGGCCCATATTTGTTATAGAGCCTAGCAAATCCAATTCAATGTAAAAATGTATCATATTCTTTTTCTGATTTCTTTTGATATCACTATTTGACTAGATTAAATTAGAACATTGTCATCCTCAATTGAAAGTATCTCTCCCAAAAGTTTTTTCCTTTTTTATATTTACTCATATTCAAACTCGATACATCATGCTTGTGCAATCGAAGTCCCTTCTGTTATGACTAATGCTTATTGGTTTTGCTTTTATTTTTTATTTCTTTATCAGAGTATCACCTTAGTGATATATATCAAGGTACTAAAAACCGGACCCGTCACTAAACCGGTCAAGACAGTGGTTCAAGGGTTAGTGGGTCAGACCGGGGTTAGACCGGAGTCAAACCGGTAATAATTAATATATTATAATTTAATTAAAACACATAAAAATATTTATATTTTAATTTTGAAAACAAAGTATTCAGTCTTTAAATCAATATATAAATTACAAAACATTTATATGTACAAGAATTTTCTTTTCCATGATTTTTTTTAATTTCTTCTCCTACCTATCACCTGTACGTTCCTCTTGCTTTTTGACTTTTCTCTTTGTTATTCTCCTTCTTTCACGTGATCACTTGCCTCTCTCCTCTTCTCACACATTACGAGTCTCAGTAGCTAAGATGGTCTTTTCATTTAAGCTTCCTACACTTCAGCATTCAGAGCGCATGTTTCGAAGGCAACATTCTTTTACATTTTGTTCTCTCTTTCTTCACCGGCGTCCATGGTTTTTCCACACAGATCTAATAGGCTCTTTGTAAAGCATAATGGCAACAGTCTAATGAGTTGCAGGGAGATCTTGCCACTGAGAAGAACTACGATGAGGAAACAGTCACAGCGGCAACGGAGTTCAACTTTCAGAGCAGAATTCGACGACGGTCTGGTCTGTCTCTCTCTCTCTTTTTTTTTAAGTTTCTAAGCATGGGAAGCTTTGAAAAAAAAAACCTGACTAACCCATCTAGACCGGCGGGTTACCCGGGTTAATCCCGGTTTACTCCGAGTTAAACTGAGTCATGCCGGTTCACTGTGATCCCGGTTTTGTTAACCAACCAAACCGAACAAGTGACCGGTATGTTGGTTCCCAGTCTGAACCGGCCGGTCCGGTCCGGTTTTCCATACCATGATATATATATATATAGAGAAAGAGAAAGAGGATTGTATCTTATACACCATACAAAACTTGTAACTCATGTATAGAGAGAGGGGAGGAGAAAACAACAAATCTTTAATTTTCTGACTTTGTAAAAAGGTATGAATTTAGCCACTTAATTTCTTTTAAAGCATTTTGTAGTATTATAATATGAACCTTGTTAACTTTTTAGAAAAGGTTGTTATCTAGATTTTTATGATATATTATTTTAAGTTAACTTTAAATTTTAGTTCTCTTTAAATTAGTTTTCCATTTTTAAATAACTTATAATATATATATCACAATAAATTCTAGAATGAAGGGAAAATGATACAAAAATGATACTTGAACTTGGAAATGCCAAAATGGTCAATTGAATTTGTAAAATCCTAGTTTAGTCACAAGTGACCAATTTGACATTTATAAATTTGCTGAAATGACCATATTACCCTTCATTTTATTTATTGTTTTTTAAAAAATCAAAACCCCCATTGGCTGGCCGGTCGCTGGAGTTCTGGTGCCGGCGGCAGCGGCCGTCATTGGAGCTTCGATGACCAGCTGACAATTGGTCACCAGAGCTTTGACGGCTGGATTTTTTTAAATTTTTTTACAACTTCAGTATAATGGTTAACAACTTTTGTAACATTATTAACAACTTAAATATAGTAGTTAACAACAGGTTTTCTAGAAAATTCAAAAAGTAATATTTTTACAACTTCAGTAATGCTGCTAACAAGTTCCATAACTCTATTAAGAACTTCGGTATAATAGTTAATAATAGGTTTTCTTAAAAATTTAAAAAAAATGGTATTTTTACAACTTTAGCAACTATTTTTTTGGGAAAATTTTTACAATTTCAGTATAACAATTAACAACTTTTGTAATGCTATTAACAACTTTAATATAACAGTTAACAATAGGTTTTTTAGAAAATTCAAAAAGTGACATTTTTACAAATTCAGTAATGCCATTAACAAGTTCTGTAACTCTATTAACAAGTTTAGTAACATTTAACAACAGGTTTTCTGAAAAATTTAAAAAGTGGCATTTTTACAACTTTAGTAATGTGGTTAACAAATCATAATGATATTAACAACTCTCATGACCATAAGGTGAAAAAACCTTCCTAAATAAACTGATAAATTTTTTTTTATAGTAACTTTAAGAAATAACTTTTTATAACCAAATCTTGCTAAATACAAACTCAAATTATATTACAATCATCTACACTAACTAATTATATAATAACGTTATCCGTGATAGAAAAGAGCAGCACCCAATCATACATCCTATCACGAATAAAAGAACTTTTCTTAACTCATTTAAATACAAACTATGTAAGAAAGGATCAATCTTATCTAATATGGTTATAAAACAACATATAACATAGCTCATAAATCAAAATATTAAGAATTATATCTTAATTAATATTTTATAATAAATTCATAAACAAATCACATGCGATCCTAGGCCTCTAGCCAACTACCAGCTTGCATATCACAATAGTACAAATCAAAGGACATAAAACATAATAATGTATGAATCAATTAAATACAGTTTATCCTAAGGTGGTAATATACAGGAAACAACATAACTCATAAATCAAGGAGACACTACAAGTCGCTAATGTAGCTTTACTTCTCCTGAACCTTCCTTGACGTCCCTTCTCTAAAGCTTTTACTTGAAAAATATTAAACAACAAGGATGAGATAATGTCTCAGTAACTAAATTCCTACCTATCACACACACTAACATGGGCTAGTAAGGTGTCAGGTGGGATACATAGAGTTAATAACAATCAATAGATATTTATTTAACAATTAAACTCATAATAATCATATAAGTCAAATATTTTTGCCAATCTCATGCGGCTGATGATTTCAAAAGAGATAATATACTTTTTATTTGTTCAAAAGATATAAATATCAAATGAAGTACCATGTCATATGCAATCCATGAACCCCAAATCCATCCTTATATCCTCATTATTTTTGCTGATTGGACCCATAGGCTAAGTTCTTTCTATTTAACTAGCTACCCTGACAAGCTTACCACATGAGTGATATGGACCGGCCAAAGACCACAGAGCACTCAGTGGACCATGGGTCCCCCCTCGAAGAACTAATAGGGTGTCGCAGTCTCTCGAAGAATTAGTGGACAATAATAGTGGCCAACCATAGAGCTCCATATGAAGGCCGATATCACGTGGCATGTATATATCTGTATACTCCAATTATCTCCTCCCCTAACCAAACCAGATGCACAGGGTTCACAATAACACATTTATATGCATAATCAAACGAATTCCACAATAATATCTCGTAGTCATAATCATCAATTTATAACAATACAAATATTTCAAACTTTTTTCAAAATAATATCCCACAAGACAGTTCATACAAAACATAATATATGTATATGAAAATTGATCATAAAATCACTCACCAACCTTATACCAGAGTATGCAATAAATAGAAATTTAGTTACCTGCCCGTACTTGAAAATGCCATGGTAGTATTTATATCTACAATTAAAATTAAAATATTATCTCTACAGTATTAGAGTAAACTACTCACAAATTTATAGTCTTTAACGCTTCCTCTAGTACCTTCGACTGTCACTCAAAATTCTAGCCAGAAAGGCTTTTTTTTAAGTTTGGGGTAAGAACATATATATGATTATTTATATTCAATTCCTAGGTTCCCTTAACTTGCATTATATTTAATTATTAAATTATGCAATTTGAATAACCAAATTCATAACCTAAATAGAGAACCCTCAATTTATAGTTTATGTTCTATCTTTGAAGAATTTAGACAGACAACCTCAAAATGAGTTAATTTGCTCTTACTGTAGAAGTCTAATTATTAATCCAACCGTTGAATTTAATGTCTTACATGTGACAAGTCTACTCTCTAAATTTCGGGTTAATCCAACGATGAGTGAATTTAAAATACTAATTTACTATCTGGTGTTTTGTCTACCAAATCTAAAAAAAACAAATGGAAAACGTGTCTAATAACTTGTAACTCAAAGATTGAATTAATGATCCAACTATTGAAATTGACGAGTATGAAGTCTAGGACCATCTGACCAAATTGCAGCTCGATCCAACGGTTCACAAACTTGTAAACAACACTTTACTGAGACTGTCTCAGTTTTGTACGAAAATTATTTAATTCATTTTTAACTCTCCCCTACTACCACCAATATATAGGCTCTTAGAGCTCCCTCTTTTCATGATTTAGTTGATGTGGGACTTCTCAACATTGCTATTTTATCTATCTTCTCATCATTTAGTCAATGTAAGACTTTTTAACTTTACTATTTTATTCATTTTCTCATACACACACACACACACACACACACACATATACACACGTACATAAGATCATAATTATTTTAATTGTTTATATATATATTCAACCTTTTTTTATTGAATCATAATAAATATCTACTTAAACCTGAGGATAACAAAAATCAGGATGTTACATAATGGCTACCTAATAAGTGAAAAAATTTTGTTGTGCCACTTTCATAGGGAGCTAATATTAAAAACATTAACTTTTATGAGAGTTGCTAATATCATCACATGACTTGTTAATCATGTTACTGAAGTTGTAAAAATACTATTTTTTTAATTTTTCAGAAAATCTGTTATTAAATGTTATACTGAACTTGCTAATAGAGTTACGGAACTTGTTAACAATATTATTGAAATTGTAAAAATGCAACTTTTTGAATTTCCCAAAAAACCTATTGTTAACTGCTATATTGAAGTTGTTAATAGCGTTATAAAACTTCTAAACCATTTTACTGAAATTGCAAGAATTTTCAAAAAATATTAGTTGCTAAAATTGTAAAAATTTCTTTTTTTTAATTTTTAAGAAAACCTGTTGTTCGAGAAGAATTCTTAAGGCCGAGTAGAACCAATGATTTCACACTCGTAACCATTGAAAGGGGAAGCCGAAGAGCTACAATCCCTTGATTTCGTAGCCATTGCAGAGGAAGAATCAAAAGACTGTATGTCTGGAGGAAATACAGCCAAAGATTGTTAATAGAGTTACGAAACTTGTTAAGGGTATTACTGAAGTTGTAAAAATACTATTTTTTGAATTTTCTAAAAAAATTGTTGTTAACTGCTATTCTAAATTTGTTAATAGCATTACAAAAGTTGTTAATCGTTATACTAAAGTTGTAAAAAAAATTTTAAAAAAAGGTAGTTGCTAAAGTTGTAAAAATGCCATTTTTTTGAATTTTTAAGAAAACCTGTTATTGAGTGCTATACCGAAATTGTTAATAGAATAAAGAAACATGTTAACGGTATTATTAAAGTTGTAAGAATGCTACTTTTTCTAAAAAATTTGTTGTTAACTGTTATACTGAACTTATCAATTGTAGAGATATGATATGATTTGATATGTAAATGTTATGTAATTATGATTAGGATTTGATAGGATATGATATTATCATAATGAGCCATTAATGCAGAGGCTCCTCTCACTTGTATATATATGTGTATATTCTGATCAATGAAATACAAGAGAATTATTCTCCATATTATTCTATTTCCTACATGGTATCAGAGCGATGTTTTCATTAAATATAACCAAGTTGTCCGGGAATAATCATCAACAAATGTAACAAAGTATTTAAACCCTGCTTTGGACTCTACAGGACAAGGACCCCAAACATCAGAATGGACTAACTCAAAAGGGGATGAAACCCGTTTATTGACACGAGACACTAAAGGAAGACGATGATGCTTGGCAAATTGACATGACTCACAATCTAAAGACGACAAATGTTGAAATTGAGGATAAACTTTCTTAAGAGAAGATAGAGACAAATGACCCAATCGACAATGAACTTCAAAGGGAGAATGACTGCTAGCGCAAGCTACCGCATGAGACACCCGATCATCCAGTATATAGTGCCCGCCAGATTCATAACCTCTACCAATAATCCGCCTCGTCAAAAGATCCTGTATCAAGCAATGAGAAGGAAAAAGTGAGACCCAACAGTTTAGTTGACGGGTGAGTTTACTGGGAGATAGGAGATTAAAAGCAAGTTTAGGAACATTTAGCACAGATGACAAACGGATAGAGGGTGTGGGATTAACAGTGCCAAAACCGAGAACTTGAGACTGGGAACCATCAGTGATGGAAACACTTGATGGATTGGCAAAAGCATTATAAGAGGAGAAGAGATGGCTGTTACCTGTCATATGATCAGTAGCCCCGGAATCTATGATCCACTTTGAGGAAGAAGAAGTAAGGGCAGTAGCATTATTACCTGTTGTAGCTGCGGCACTCACAGACGGTGTAGTAGATTTTAACTGGGCATACTCAGCAGCAGAAATCGTGACTGTGTCATGTTAGGATTATAGTTTTGATGATAACAAGTCAGAATATCAGGGTTAAGTATTTTGATCGATCAACTGATCGAGCAATCAGTTATCGCTAAGGTTTCAGATAAATGATCAAGTGTAAATCGGGTCTATAGTAAGTCTTTTTGATCGAAGAACTATTCGATGAATAATTTATCGATAAAGTGATCGATAATCGCTAGTGTAAAAATCACATGAGAGTATGGGAAATTATCGATAAACTGATCGATAATATCAGGTAAACAATGGAGTTACTGATAAGAGACCCAAATCTGAAGTGTATTTATCGATCAAGTTATCGATAAATCAGTCATCAATAACGACTTCGATAAAAGGTAACACTCTCTACTTGTTCTGCACATTAGTTCTGTTACAAGTTTATCGATCATATTTTCGATCATTTGTTTATCGATTACGTACTCGAACTTTATGCTCTAACTCTCTGAATGCAGGTGATCAAATTCACTGATAGATCGATAATTTTATTGATCACAAAATTATCGATCACATGATCGAAAAATCAATGTCCTTATCTACTCTTACTCAGTTTTGCTACAGCTAAATTATCGATAACATTATCGATAACTTTAACTTGTTTGCTTAAAGAAGTTTTTCACATAACGTGATCGATAAAGAGTCTGAGAATCGACATATTCGCATTAAGTTATGGTGAACCAATTTTCGATCAAGTTATCGATCACTGGTTTTTCGATAATATGATCGATCATTCAATTCCCCGGAATTCATGTTTTCACAAAACGTGATCGATAATCATTTCCTTTACCTTACAGGATTAAACTTCTTTCTTCACTATTATCGATCACTTGTTCGAATAGTTAATGATCGATCAACTGTTCGATCATTTCAAATAGCCTGTGTCTTTCTTTGATTATTTACATAACCATGTTTTATCGATAATATTATCCATCATACATTTATCGATAAGATGTTCGATCATCAATGACTGAAGCTTCATTTCAATAACATTTAAATTATCGATAATCTGTTCGATCAACTATATGTTCGATCACTTGTTCGATCATGCAATGATTTCCTCTTTCTATGATAATTCTTAAAGTCAATGATCCAACACTTGATCGATAATTTTAGTGATCTACTTCGAAAAGTCTTCATTCTGGTTATCGATAACTTGATCTATCATCAAGTAATCGATCACTTTTTCGATCAAACTAAACCAGAATGACATTTTGTTCTTCTTACTGATAAATGATTTCGTCACAAATCCTTGAATGATAAATTAGCTTTCTTTCTGTATTCAAGATTAAAGCACTCACCACAAAACTCTCATTTGTTCTAAGTTTGAAATATGCAGATTAATGAAAACGAGTGCAACGGCTCTTCAACGGGATTACGTAGACTGCGACCTACAGTGTCAGAAACTCAGACGCATTAATGGCGGAGCCGTTGAAACCAGTGAAACACGCAAACGAAGTCACAACGGCTAGAAGCCCTTCCGTCTAACGGCTATTTAACGATATCAACTATAAAAGGCGCGAAGAGGCATTAATGAAGAGATTGAATACCTGAACTACCACCTGCGATTATTTAGTTACGCATTCAATACTCTGTTTTTCACGTTACTACTGAGCATCAGTGTTTATCATTGAATTCACTCTGTAAGAGAGCCATTCACTACTTTTATTAAAAACTTGAGAGACACTCAAGAGTGTGGACTCTTGAGAGGGGTTGTATCCTTACGAGTAAGGGGGAGTGATTGAGCGATTCAATTACTGTACCGAGGCACCAAGAGCCCTGTCGATCTTGGAAGATAGTGAAATACTCAGAGGTGTTCTGGGGACTGGAAGTAGGTCACGTGGTTTAGACCGAACCAGTATAAATCTTGTGTCTCCTCTCTGCGGTTAAAATTTTCCTTACTCTGACTCTCTGTTTCATTCAATACTTGCACGCTTTTAATTTTAAATTTTTGTAACTCACCCAATTCACCCCCCTCTTGGGTGAGATTGTTTCTAACATTTGGTATCAGAGCAGGTCTCTTCACTAAGGATTTAACAGTCCGAAGAGAGATCAAATGGCAGGATTTGGAGATAGCGTGCTACCTGAAGGATGCTCAACATCTAAACCGCCAGGCTTCAGTGGAGAAAATTATACCTTCTGGAAAATGAGGATGAAAATCTTCATTAAGGCTACAGAGTATGGGTTGTGGGATGTAATAGAACACGGCAACTATGTCCCGATGAACACAATAGATGGCCAGCAAGTACCCAAGAGGTCCACGGAGTTCAACGAGGAAGATAAGAAGCTGGTGACTCTAAATGACAAAGCTATCAACATACTCACGTGTGCGCTTAGTCAGAGGGAATACTTCAGAGTCTCAAGCCTGGAAACCGCGAAGGAAATGTGGGAGGCTCTGGAGATAGCTCATGAAGGAACCACCGGTGTAAAACAGAGTCGAATCAACACTCTCACTACCGAATTCGAGTTATTCAGAATGAAGGAAGGAGAGAGTATCCGAGATATGGAAGTCAGATTCTCACATCTCATAAACCACCTCACTGCACTTGGGAAGAAATATAGTCAAGAAGACCAAGTGAGGAAAATACTGAGCGGTCTCACAAAAGAATGGGAACCGAAAGTAACAGCTATTGAAGAAACCAAAGGAGAATCCATTGGTTCTGTTGCAGCACTGTTCGGGAGCCTTGCTGAATATGAGAGCAAGCAAAAATACAAAAAGGAGATGAACGAGAAAAACCGGAAAGGCATCGCTCTTAAAACTCAAGAGAGCGAAGATGAAAATGAAGATGATCTTGATGATGATGAAATGGGCCTTATAGTCAAGAGGTTCAAGAAATTCTACAAAAACAGAACCGGAAAGAAGTTTCAGCCGAAACGCAGAATTTCCTCATATCCGAACGAATCAAAGGATCCAATCATTTGCTTCGAATGTAAGAAGCCAGGACATATCAAGGCGGAATGTCCCCAACTCTCCAGAGCAAAGGACAAAGAAAAGAAGAAAGAAAGATTCAGAAAGAAGAAAGCTTTCGTCACATCAATCTGGGGAGACAGCTCCTCCGATGAAGAAGAAGGAAGTGATGATGAAGAGACAGCTAATATCTGTCTAGTGGCCCAAGAAAACGAGGAATCAGAAACAGACGAGGTAATAATTTCTGAACCATCTTATGATGAATTGCAGTCCGAATACAATGCTTTACATTTAGAATTAGTAAGAATTGCAAAAGAGTTAGTTAGCTCTAAGAAAAGGATAAAGTTTTTAGAAGATCAACAATCAAAAGTTGAAGTCAATTCAGACTCGACTTTGACTTGTAAAAGTTGTGAAAAGAATGAAAGAAAGATTGAAGATCTTACCAGAACCTTAGAAAAATTCACCAAAGGTAGCGAAATGCTTAAGGTGATTCTAGGAGCTCAACGATGCTCTATGGACAAGACTGGTATAGGATACGATCCAACCCAAGATAAATCGAAAGGAAAGAAAAAGAATAGTGGTAGATCATATCTTACATATTTTAGAAATTCTGTGCATTCCTCAAATCCTTTTGCACTTTGTTCTCATTGCAACCGTAAAGGCCATTCAACTTCTTCTTGTTACTATAAGAAGAAAGGAGATTACGGAACATTAAAATGGGTGCCCAAAGGTACTTATGCACCAAAAATAACTCATACTAACCAAAAAGGACCCAAGAAGGTATGGGTACCTAAAACATGATTGTAATTTTTGCAGGTATGTCTCAAGGCATCCAGAACAAATAAATGGTATATAGACAGCGGATGTTCCAGACACATGACGGGTGACACTGAGAAGTTTACATCACTCAAACCAAAAGACGGAGGAAAAGTAAGCTTCGGAGGAAACCAATCGGGAAAAATTGCTGGAATCGGAGAAATCGGAAGTAGTATAGGCATGAAGGTCGAAGACGTGTACTACGTGGAAGGTCTGTGTCATAATCTCTTAAGCGTCAGTCAGAGTGCGGACAAAAACAACTGGGTGATCTTTGATTCTGAAGAGTGCTTAATCATAAGCAAAGATGATCTACCTTTGAAGAAAGAAGAATTGAATACGAAGCTGAGAGCTCCGAGGGACGGTAACTGTTATACACTTCAACTTGATTCTAAAACTTCTGAAAACTGTTTTATTAGTAAAAGGGAGGAAAGTTGGATTTGGCACAAACGACTTGCACATGTCAACATGAATCAACTTTCAAAATTAATAAAAAGGGATCTAGTTGTTGGTTTACCAAAAATCCAGTATGAACGCGATGATGTTTGTGATGCTTGTCAAAAGGGTAAACAAACAAAATCTTCATTTAAATCAAAGAAGATAGTTTCAACTGAAAGACCTCTCCAAATGATTCACATGGACTTGGTCGGTCCATCTAGAGTAAAAAGCTTCGGGGGAAATCTTTATACTCTTGTAATAGTTGATGACTATTCAAGGTTTACCTGGACTTTGTTTCTTTCCTCTAAAGATGAAACTTTTAATGCTTTCATTGTTTTTGCCAAAAAGGTCCAAAATGAGAAAGGTATATCTATTGTGTCTATCAGGTCAGATCACGGAGGAGAATTTGAAAACAACGAATTTGCAGAATATTGCGAGGAACATGGAATTGACCACAACTTTTCTGCACCAAGGACTCCTCAACAAAACGGAGTAGTTGAACGAAAAAATAGAGTACTCACGGAGATGGCTAGAGCAATGCTAAATGAGAAAGGGGTCTCACAAGTATTCTGGGCAGAAGCAATGAGCACAGCCTGCTATATTTCAAATAGAGCCTACATCAGAACACTGCTCGGGAAGACTCCATATGAATTGTACAGGGAAGAAAACCCAATTTGTCACACCTAAGGATCTTTGGAAGCAGATGCTATATCCACAACAACAACAAAGAAAACCTGGGTAAATTCGATCCTAAAGCTGATGAGGGTTTGTTTCTTGGCTACTCTAATCGTAGTAAAGCATATAGAATTTTCAATAAACGAACCTTTACAATAGAAGAATCAATTCATGTGGTGTTTGCTGAAACTGAAACAATTTCGAAACCTGTAGATGATGATGCTGAAATCGTTCAAAATTTTCAAAAACTGGATTTGAACAAAAACTCGAACAAATTATTTTCAGAAACCGTTTCAGAAAACAGGGATGTTTTAAACGATCCCTCTTTACAAGAAAATCTAGAGCAGCCAAAGGCATGGAGACACAACCGAGATCATCCTCTGGATCAAGTCATCGGTAAAGTCAATGAAGGGGTCAAAACCCGGAGACAAATTGTCAATGAAGTTCTTTTCTCTGCTTTCATATCTCACATTGAGCCCTCTAATATTGACGAAGCACTATCAGATGAATTCCTCTAATATTGACGAAGCACTATCAGATGAATTCTGGATAGTTGCGATGCAGGAAGAACTTAATCAATTTGAGAGAAATCAAGTTTGGGAATTGGTACCCAGACCAGAAGACCATCCGGTCATTGGCACCAAATGGGTATTCAAAAACAAGCTCGATGAATCAGCTCAGATCGTCAGAAACAAAGCCAGATTAGTAGCAAAAGGCTATAATCAAGAAGAGGGAATCGATTATGAAGAAACGTATGCTCCTGTAGCTAGATTGGAAGCCATACGAGTTCTTTTGGCTTTTGCTTGCATCAAAGATTTCAAACTATTTCAAATGGATGTTAAAAGTGCATTTCTGAACGGTTATATATCCGAAGAGGTGTTTATCGAACAACCTCCTCCCGGTTTTGAAAATTCAAATTTTCCAAATCATGTTTACAAACTTAAAAAGGCTTTGTATGGTTTGAAACAAGCGCCCAGAGCCTGGTATGAACGACTTAGCAACTTCCTTATAGAAAAAGGTTTCGAAAGAGGTAAAGTGGATGCCACACTTTTCATTAAAAGAAATAGGAAATCTTTTGATTGTTCAAATATATGTAGATGATATTATTTTCGGTGCTACTAACGAAGATCTCTGTCAAGAATTTGCTAAGCTTATGCAGGGAGAATTCGAGATGTCCATGATGGGAGAATTAAACTTCTTTCTGGGATTACAAATCAAACAAAGAAAAAACGGTATATTTATCTCCCAGACGAAATATGTA
Source organism: Neltuma alba (assembly GCF_004799145.2). Lineage (NCBI taxonomy): Eukaryota > Viridiplantae > Streptophyta > Magnoliopsida > Fabales > Fabaceae > Neltuma > Neltuma alba. The sequence continues at coordinate 803,040 of NW_021635173.1, forward strand.
AAGGAGTTGCTGAAGAAATTCGGAATGGAGAATGCTAAAAGTGTAAAGACTCCAATGAGCTCAACCTGTTCGCTTGATATAGACGAAGACGGGAAAGACATAAATCTAACAAGATATAGAGGGATGATCGGTTCCTTACTATACCTCACTGCAAGTAGACCAGATATTCAGTTCAGTGTGGGAATGTGTGCGAGATATCAGTCAGCTCCAAAGGAGTCGCATGAAGAAGCCGTGAAGAGGATACTCAGATATCTTGTAGGAACTCAAAATTTAGGAATCTGGTATCCAAAAAGAGGAACCGAATATTTAATGGGATACTCAGACGCCGATCACGGTGGATATAAAACAGACAGAAAAAGCACCAGTGGACAATGTCAATTCTTCGGAGGATGTCTTGTCTCATGGTCAAGCAAAAAGCAAAACACCGTGGCAATCTCCTCAACTGAATCAGAATATGTAGCCACTGCCTGCTGTTGTGCTCAGATCTTATGGCTAAAACAACAAATACAAGATCTAGGAATCAACTTACGTGAGATTCCAATCTTATGTGATAATACGAGCACGATAAGTCTGTCCAAGAATCCAGTTCATCATGCTCGAACCAAACACATTGATGTTCGACATCACTTTATTCGTGATCATGTTCAAAAGAAAGATGTAAAAGTTGAATTCATCCCCACTGAATATCAGATAGCCGACATCTTCACAAAACCACTAGACCAACAGAAGTTCAGCTACTTCAGAGGAGAATTGGGAATGGTAAATCCCAATGAATTGTAAGAAATTTCATACTATCTCTCAAGATTAAATGTTTAAATTTATTGTTTTGATGATAAAATAACTAACTTAAGCATCGGAGTATGTAGAAATTTGTTTTGCAGGAAGCTCTGTTTCGATGAAGAAAAACAGAGGTAAACAGAGTATGAGATTATCGATCAATTGATCGATAATCATGAAGGCAAGTGGGAGATAATTTATCGAACAACTGATCGATAAATTCACTTTGTAAAGAAAGGGAATTGCTCCAACACTACAATTATCGATAACGTGATCGATAAAATAAATATCGATCAGAACATCGATCAAGAGCCTCAAGGTTCCGAGACCATCCGTCAAATTTGGTAAGCATTGATCGATAAGCTGACCGATAAGCTTAATTATCGAACAAATATTCGATAAATTACATCAGGTACGCATTTCTTTTTACTTACTTTATCGATAATAGTTCGATAAATGCATGATCGATAACGTAATCGATAAAACTGATCTTTGTTCAAGTGTGTTCTTCATAATTATCGAACACGTGATCGATCAAGTGTTGATCGATAACTTAATCGATAATTTCAAGAACTATAACGGTACTGTTCTGAAATCCATCCGTCAGTTTTTCGAACCCTAACTCGAACATTTCCCGTCCCTGTTCTTCGCAACGGTCGATTTTCACCACTATCTTAAATTCTTCCACGTACACCGATCGAATCCTTCTCTGCTGCATTCCCAACCTTCACCCACCTCAAACTCACCGATTAATCTGTCAAAAACTCGCTCAGCACCTCCGAAATGGCTCGGGTGAAGCAACCGAACGTGGAAAAGGGAGAAGCGCAGGAGAAACATCCTCAATCGAGCGACAACCACTGCCTCGGGTACTCGAAAGCGCTACAGGAAACCGAAGGTGAGGGAGGAATCAAAAAGAAAGAGAGCTACTCTGAAAATCCGGGAAAGTCGGACCGAAGAACAACCGGCCTCTCTCAGAAAGTCTCCCCGGTCCAATCAAAGCTACCGATTGTGACTGAGGAATCGGAGACCGAGTCGGATGATGGGGTCTCAGTTCAGAAAGCCGTGGAATCAGCCTTGAATATCTCTGTCCCAAGCAAACCGAAAAGAAGAAACAGAGGGCAAGTGAAGGAGTCGCTCGGGAAATCCCTTCTGTAGGTATACCCACTGAATTTTCTGAGTTATTATCTGGCAATCTCGATAATGAAGTTAATATAGCAAAGTATAGAGGGCCGATTTTGCCAATAGAAAATTCTGTCCTGTGGTATCTGTTGATTTAGAGGGTCTGAAGAAAAATAAACAGATTGAGCTTGATTTAAGTGACCCACTGCAGCATTATTCGAATTGGTTAATTATTGGTGGTGAATACTGTCCCGAAGTGGTTAAAAGATTCTACTGTAATATGGAATCAGTAGAAAAATATGATGATAAGACAATCTCATAGAAAATTGTCTGAAAGTACACTGAGAGGCAGAGCCTTTAAAATAACCAGTGCCAAATAATGACTGCTAGGGACTCAAGATTTTGTGCGAGGTGGTGACATGAATGAAGTAAAGGCTTATAGATCTTATCTTAATGCAGAACAGTGATTATCCCGGTGAGCTGAATTTCCCACCTAAGCAGATGTGTGACTTCTATAGGATCATCCATTACATCTATTCTAGGTGTATGGTAAACAAATCCGGTAGCTTCTCACATCTCACTCAGGATGATTATCTTCTACTAGCCCGGATTATTAGTGGGGAAAAGATTAACATTGGGGATCTTATTTACTCTGAGATGAAGGACTTTGTTCTTAACAAGTCCAGATCAACCCCAATTCCCTATCCTCAGCTGGCCACCTATTTCCTTCAGGCACATAACATTGCTCCTTTTGAGCCTGGGGAAATCAAGACTAAGGTTCCTGGTTTTGGCCTCACTCAACTCCACAAAATGAGGATTTCTTTCCCTTTACACCATCACAGAAAGTATCTCAGAAGGATAAGGGAAAGCAACCTGCTGCTAGTACATCTCGGACCCAGGATGAAGCTGAATCCACTGCTGCCCCATCTCATACCCCTGGTCCATCTTTTATGGAGAGATCCCTCAGGGAAATGTTTCAGGCTGAGCTTCGGGCATTTGAGACCAGAGTCTACTCCACTGCCAGAGACTATGGGGAAGTTTCTGACCGGAAGTTTGATGGCATCTCTAAGATTCTGGATCTTCACCAACAAGCTATGGTGGTTTTGGAAAGAGAAGTCACCGAGAGGTTTAATTCAGTGGACAAGGAACTCCAAGAGCTTAAAGGCTTAGTTACCTCTCTCTGCCAGCACTTCACTCCACCTAGCACAAGCTTCAGCTATGAGGATCTCCTCTTCCATCCTCCCTCTCCACCACACCCTGAGCCTGCACCTCCTTCCTCTCCTTACCCACTTCTCCTATTTCCACCACTTCTCCTGTTCCATCTACTTCTACTTCTGTCCCTACGACTCTTGCTCTTATCACTGTACCCCAACCTGTTCACTCCTTTCATTTTCCATCTATTTCTCCACTTTTTCCTCTTCCTCCTCTCCCTATTTCCCTAACCATTCCCTCGGTTCCTACCCCTTCTGATGCTGACAAAAGGGGGAGAAGAAAACTGATGATATTTCGTAGATTATATGGCTTTATGAGTTGCTTTTTGGTTCCATGTCATGACTTTATATTATCTCTTTTGTTATCTCCTTTTATGTATCTGGATAGTGTTTTTATCGATAATATGTTCTTGATATTTATCTGCCCTTTTTCATGCTTTTTGAGAATATGAAACTGTTGATGTTCTCTCTGATAAATGATTCATAACCTGTGTTTTGTCATCATCAAAAAGGGGGAGAATGTTAGGATTATAGTTTTGATGATAACAAGTCAGAATCAGGGTTAAGTATTTTGATCGATCAACTGATCGAGCAATCAGTTATCGCTAAGGTTTCAGATAAATGATCAAGTGTAAATCGGGTCTATAGTAGTCTTTTTGATCGAAGAACTATTCGATGAATATTTATCGATAAAGTGATCGATAATCGCTAGCGTAAAATCACATAAGAGTATTGGGAATTATCGATAACTGATCGATAATATCAGGTAAACAATCGAGTTACTGATAAGAGACCCAAATCTGAAGTGTATTTATCGATCAAGTTATCGATAAATCAGTCATCAATAACGACTTCGATAAAGGTACAACTCTCTACTGTTCTGCACATTAGTTCTGTTACAAGTTTCGATCATATTTTTCGATCATTTGTTTATCGATTACGTACTCGAACTTTATGCTCTAACTCTCTGAATGCAGTGATCAAATTCACTGATAGATCGATAATTTTATTGATCACAAAATTATCGATCACATGATCGAAAAATCA